>NW_010326551.1:16655-26808 GCF_000700745.2 Antrostomus carolinensis | reverse complement strand
AGGAATAAATGCAAGAAAGCCTTTTGCAAAATAATGGAAACCCTAACACACACACAAAAAAAGGAAAGAAATCAATCTTTCCTTCAGCAGCCTGTTGCTGTGGTGGCTTTTCTGACTCTTTCTACTGATAAACATCATAGATTATGTTCCAGTGCAATACAGAGAATAATAAAGGTCTTTCAAATGCTTTGTGTAATTAGGAGAGACAAGATAAAGGGAAGCTATATTTTGATATCTGTCTCAGGCAATTGTCTGTCACCGATTAACTTGGTCTCTGCACTCTTGTGCAGATGTTTCATTCCCTTATCCTCACAATTCCTGTGTGAGGGCAGTGTTGCTATCTCCATTCCAAGGGCCCCCAAGGAGCCACATTGACAAGGGGCTCAGCACTGCAGCAGCTGAGCTGTGTGCCCCATCCCTCTGCAGGGAGCTCCTGGGGTAAGTGCCAGTTACTGTGTTTGTCCTAGTAGTTTTAGCACATCCTGACAGCACCAGTGGCCTGCTGGATGGGGCCAAAAGCTGCTGAGGGAGGCACCTCTGATCCCTACTGCTGACTCTGCCACTGAGGCTGGCATTTGCAGAAGTGGGGCTGGAGAGGCAGGCTTGCAACATGTTAAGCCTTAAGAAGCCCCAGTTCCCAAGGCTAGGTTAGCCATCTCTTTGCATTTTGCTATTTGATCCACACGAGGTTAAAGTCATGGCAAAGAAGTACTCAGAACTATGAGGAGAAAAAAAAAAAAAAAAAAGAAATCCACTGGAAAGAAATAAGTCACCAAGATCCATTCTGCATTCTCCTGTTGTAGCTCAGTGCTTAACTCTGCTCCTCTCCAAGTCAGTGTAAGTAAATGAATTTACACTGGCTTGTTTAATCAAGAGGTCAGGGTCAGATGTGAATCCAAATACAGAATTTCAGGCCTGCTTCAGTTCATTTGAACCAGCTGATCTATTTCAGTGTGTTAGAATGAGTTGGTCCTCTTGGTGCCAGTAGGAAAGGAAATAGCTTCAAAACATTTCCTCCCTTTAGGTAAATAAGCTGATAGAAGCAGCATGATTGCAATTCTCTTTTATTTCAGTACACATAATACCTGTCCCTGTTGGTTATTCTGAGTACATGTAGTGCTACATGCACTTGGTAGACTAAGAGGAGAATCTACGATTATTAGTCCCTAGATATATGCTTAATTTAGTGTTAAGTCATTTGCTCAAATATATTACCTGTTTTTTTTGCTTGAATTAACATGTGAATTAGTTTGGCTTCATTCATTCTCCATTCACTTATTGGTGTTCCAGAAAATGAAATGCTTGGTATGTGTTTGGATAGACACAATACATTTTAAATCAGCTCCTTCAAGTGAATCCAATCCTAGGACAAATACCTAAATTCTGTGATCAACCAAAATGGAACAGAAGTACCCTTGGATTACTGTGTCCCATCAACCCCACCCCCTCCAAAGCTCAAACAGAGAGCAGCAACACTCATGCATACACACAAAAAATTGGGTAAAAAAAAAAAAAAGAAGATTAAATCATTCTTTACTCCCTCCCTGATTTTCCTCAAGAGGTCTACTTATTCAGTTTGTGGAAAAGCAAGAATTGCCAGTTGAACTAGTCATTTTAAATTGAGCAGTCAGCTTATTAATGACATAATTCATATCAGAACTATTTTCTGTAGAAGATAGGGAGAAAATGGTAGGCTTATGCAGAAGGTAAGATTTGCCTTAATAAGAAACCAACTGTGTAACTACAGCAAACTACAAACTGAAATCTTTCCTGATTTGTACAGCTTTCACTTATACTTTCCAGAAGTTAGCAACTCTTTCCAGAAATATGCTACAATTGCATTCAAAAGTAGTTTGTATTTTTTAAATTTTAGTTACATATCCAATAAAAAATAAAATAAATGAATGCTTTATTTCACTTGCTCACAGAGCACCTTTCAGATGGGTGAACATCTCCACAGTTACATTCTGTGAGTGCTCTGTTTCCTTTTCCCGCTTTTCAAGAGGCTCAGACTCATTTTGCCAAAGCCACCCCATAGGTCTCAGAAGACAAAGAGCTGCAGTGATTGCTGCTTCAAGCCAGTGGTCTATCAGCAAGATAACTCAGGTCTCATTCCCAGTCATGCATTATAGTTATTTGATTAAGCTCTCCCCTTTCCCAAGAATTACCCAGTTCATTCAGAAATGGCCATTTTGCTCGTGGTAACCATACACAAATAATCTCAGTTTCCACAGCATCATTTCTCCGCAGCCCCCAGGAAGAGGTCAGGAAATATAACAAGAAAACTATTCCCAGCATGTTCCAGCTACTGGGTCACTGAGCTCCATAGCCCATGCTAACCCACTTCTCCTGGGATAAATAATTGTTTGGAGATGTCACTGCAACAATGCTTTACACTTAAAGCATAGCTTGCTGCAGAGATGATTTATTCTTTGAGAATCACCTCATTACTACTGCAATTAATTGTCCTTACCCTACAAACACGGTGGTAGTTGAAGACTTTCTGCTAGCATTTCTGTAGGCAATCTCAGCATAACAAAAGGACATTCATTTAAGAGCTATAGGTTTCCATCAAAGACTCAATCTCCTGAAAATGGGTTTCCAGAGCATATTTCCAGCACAGCTCTCTTTAACCAGAGGGTTGCTAGGGGAAGTAAAATAACTTTGCAGGTAAGGCAGTAGTTATTCAGAGGATCTGACAATTACTTCTGTTATAGCAAAGTGTTTGCAAATTCAAGACAAATAAAGTATTTTTGATTAGAGAAAGAAATTAAGAAAAAAATTCCAAATGCAAAATAAATTTAAAAGAGTCCCAGAGGGACTTAGCACAGCCAGGACCTGAAATCACAGCCTATCTCACAGTTGGCTGCAGCTCAGAGCTGGACCTGCTCCATTCCTTTCCCAGCCCTGCTCTACCATTTACGTGTCGCCGCTGCGAACCAGATCCCAAAGCTGAGCCAGTGAAAATCTGTTTCTCCTCTTCTGTGGAGCTGGGGTCTCTGCCAGCTTTGCTACCTGAATTTAATTTATCTGTGGCCAGACAAATGCCAGAGCTGGTATAAGGAAAGCCACAGAATCACATAGGGGTTGGGGGAAGAAAAACACCCCCTTCCCTAGCTAGCAGCTATTAAATCAACGTCTGATGAGAAACTGCACCCTGAAGTGCCATTCACACGTTCCTTCACTCCCCTCCCAGGCAGGGCCCTGCTCAAATACCTTAGTCAGGAATTGGGCTCAGCTGACCGCAAAAACCTTCCCAGCTGAAAAAGCCAGCTGCTTGTGCAGGTCTTTAACAATGTTCTTTTAAATCCATCTCTCCAAGTGCCTTATTTGCACAGCCCTAATAATGAAATTATGCCCTTGTTTCTGTAACATTAAGAGGCTACTCATGCATGCATATTACCTAATATGATAACAGATTCTAGTGTCTGAAAGAAATAATGTGGTGGCTCCACAGCAAGCTCTGTAGCAGGAGCAGCCAACCTACTTCAGTTACCTGCCAGACTTGTCCTCCAGCCAAGAGCCACCAGAGACACATCACTTACTTTAGGGACATTTTCACAGGCAGGGAACAACTGTGGTGTACAGGGGGATACACTACAAGGTAACACTGTAATGGGCACGTAGCTGGAATCTGCAGCAATGTGGAAATAGGAGCCCAGAGCTGCCTGGCTCCTTCCCTTCTTGGGGAATTTCCCAGCAATGTCTGTGCCCGCACAGTCTCTGTGGTGATCATGGGATGTGGCTGGGATGTGTAACAGCCACACTTCAACTGCTTGAGTGCAGCCTGAGTCTAGCTGCAGAGCTTCTCTGCAAGGGCTTTTCTATCTGTTTTCCCACTTGGGGAACAGGAGTTAAAGTCAGTCCTGACCTTTTCCAGATGCACAAAGGTCACCAAGACTCCAGGGTCACAGCCTCTCCTCTGCTGCTTTCTAAATGTGTGATCTCATCCTTGGAAGTCTGATGTAGCTCTTTAAAAGAGGGAAATAGATGGTATATTTCTATATCACAGAAATGCAGGTTATTTAGGTTAACTAATGTTTACAAGGTGCTTTGAGACTAGGTGTGATATTATACGTAAGTCTGATTATTTTAATAGACTTTCACATAGTACTAACATTGCTATTTACTAACATTATTTTTCCTATGCTATTTTCAGCAGCATTTTCAATATGTAACTTGGATTTATTCTCCTTTTGCCTATTTAAATTGCACCCACTGAAGAGGCTGAGGGGTCAATAAGAAATTTGAATATTACCAGTATGTATTATCTGTGGTGGCAGATTTGACATCCGTGAATTAGTGCAGTGCTTCTGTATTACAGTCTACTAGCAAGGGCTGTGATCTTGTCAGATCTCATAAACCAAACAAGGTCAATCCTTGGATGGAAACCTTAGAAGAACACCCATGTGCCATGTGAAGTAATATTTCACCTTCTGAATCATCCCTCTTGCCCCTGAATCATTTCTATAGCAGGAGTTCAGCTAGGTGTTTGGGGTTCTTTGCTGATAGTTATTATAGTTACTACACTTGTTACCATTCAAAATATGTTGAGGAGGGGGTCCTTACCATCTGTGGTCATTAAAGACCTCAGAATTCTTACCTCACAAAATTAAAACTATGTATATAGGTGTTTTGCACATGTAGCAGGCTGTACTTTATCTTAGGAAATCCTGCCAGCAATTTCATTTGGATTCAGTATTTTTGTTCTTTTATCTGCCTGGAACAATGACAAACTGCTACAGGTTTTATTTCTCCCAGACACTTGTGAATAATCAGTTACAAGAGAACCAAATGCTGAGCATCCAGCACACTCGTGCAGTTTCTAGAAAATGTGGAGGGGAGCTGCAGGTGCTTGACATACCTCTGAATTTGGCCCCAAAGGAGTTTGAGTTTTGGACACAGCTAAGCACTACTCACATAACACTGAGCACCTTCTCCCTCCCCTGAGTGCATGAAGATCACGAGAACGTGCTCTCAGAAATACACACTTGCATATCTAAAGGGGTGCTGATGCACGAAGTGCCTGGGCACTCTGCACATGCTCCTGGCATTTCCTGGGTTTTAAGGCCAGGTGTATCCTGAGAGCCAGCCAAGCCCTTGGGACCCCTGCTATTGTCCCAGAGGAGCTGCCCAATTTCAACATGTGCAATTTCATGTCTGGATCTCAAACCCTCCATGCATTTGTACCTAGAATATGGATTTAAGGACTATCTTTATTTTTCCACATGACTAGTTTAAAGAGTCGTAGTTGACTTTCTTGCTTTGCAAAGAGTAAGGCATAATTTCACCACAAATATTACTTGTTATTGCTTTAGAAAGACAAATGGTAGCCTTCTCTTTTTAAGTGTCTCTATTAAGCCATAAGAGGCATGTTCTCCTCAGTCCATTCACTGCTTTGATGGGAGGAATTACATTTTTCCTATACAAAGCCATTCATAATTTATTTTTAATTTGTATGCATGGCACAGTTTTGTCTAGGGACCTTGCTCCTGCAGCTTTTGTAATTCAAAATTTCAGGTAGATTAGGATAAAAAATGGTTTGGAGAAACTCTATGACAGCTTCATTACTTAAGTTCTCTTTCCATCCATGAAAGTTAACCCAGGCTTCTTGCTTCCCCCAGAGATACAATGACTTTTTTCTTGTTGTTGTTGTTCCTGACTCTATCAGGGATCTTCCCTCAGTGACTTGCTACTTCCCTCAGTGACAGTTACTTGTCCTGTTTCAGGTGTGAGAGTTTATCAGCATAGATACAAAATGTAAGATATCTCTGCAGGAAAAGATGGTGATCAAACACATGCTTGCAATAGTGCCTGCTTATTTATCATACTTTCCCTCAAGAACCTCAAAGTGTTATCAGTGGAAAGCTTGAGAAGCTGTATTTTCAAAAACGTGTGAGACTGAGCAAACATAATTGCTTTGTTATATAAGAATGGTTTGTTGCAGCTTCTGTTACCTTGCTAACAGAGACAGTGCTTGTGTTTTTAGCTTCTCAGCTCAGCTTTGGCACTACAAGTTGTTCACCAAGATTTTTCTATCGCCTTTTGTACTCATCTGATGCTTGATATCACACTAAAGCACCTTAAAAAGTTATCATGCCTGAACCAGAGATCTCCATTGCGCTGCAACAAACAGTAATGAGCTGCATGCACACACATACTCTGTTCCAGCATGATGTAAAATTAGTACAGGTAATTAACTTTCAGCAGGTAACTAGAGAAATTAGGAGTGTATGATGAATGGTTATTGCTAGAAGAAGCTGGGAGCAGGGACAGTAACTTTCCATCCACCTGAACACACCCCAAATGATGCCCCTTTCAGTGAAATGGGGTGTTGGGACTGGCACAAAGGAAGTCAGTATCTTTTAATTATAGGTCACAGGTTTATGCCAAAATTAGGCCTTAAACTGTCTGGGACAAGGAATTCTTCCTAGCTTCTATCCGGTGTACATACTTAGTATAAGAAGCCCCAGTCTTAGTGGGTCCCTCGAGATTAACAGAATAATAATAATGTTGTGACTTTTAAAGATCTGTTGGTCCCAAGCTGAGAAAAAGAAATTGCCAGCTCACAGCCCCTCTCCATGAGCCTGGAATGTGAAATAACAACGATGATGGCTCACCATCTGTTCAGCAACTGATACGAAAAGGCTGTAGGATCTCAGTCCAGTTCTTAGCAGATGTCTGTCCATAGCATCTGTATCCATCATAGGTGTACTCACTTGCATGCAGTCAGCTGTGTGCAGAAGGCAGCTTCAACACAGGGACTGCCTACACGTTGCTTTTGCACACATACATCTGTAAGTCCCTCCTTGGAGTGGCAACTTAATTTTCAAGCTGCCTATATGCCCATGTCCTGCTGATGCAATGAAGAGCACTGTAGTAATTTGGATCAAACATGAGCCACAGAGCAGATTGTTCTAGGACCCCCACTGGCACGTATTACACCCCTTTAATTAAGCCCATGACAAGGCACTAACAGGGAAAGCTCTGTAAAAAATAATTCCCATTCTAACAACCTATTAACACCACAGCTGAGAATTTTTATGCAGGATGCATTCCCCCACTCCAGTTGCATCTTCCTTGGCTCTATCTGTAAGCTGTACCAGTTTTTAAGTTTAACTTTAGAAAGTCAAACAACATTGCACCTGCAAGTCTTAGTTCATTCAGGGGTCTGCATTCAGAGCTTCACCAGTCTGTCGACTGTACAGCAAATTGTTGTTAAGTCGCCTCAGCGTTTCTATGGAAACAGGAAAATGGCTGTTAATTTTAAAAACCACAATAGGATACACCTTCCAGATGAGTTACTTCATATTTGAGTGGGCATTTGCTTTTCTCACCTGCACTATAAGGTTTTTATTGCCTTTAATCTTGCTGGATGTAGTGACCTGGATCAAGCTCGCTCAGACCTCCTGTATAAACCTTACATAGTCAAGGGCTTTACAGAAAAACTCTGTACTGGGAGGTCTACTCATAAACACACAGATACTGTTCCCTGGACTAATTTCACAGGTGGTTGAGATTCCCAGCTTCAGTCTTCCAGCCTTGGGGAGATCAGCAGTCCTGTGCAGAGCTCCTGGGGGACCTGAACCTGTTCTTGCTGGAAATACTACGAAGGCAGCTGGCCTTATGGTCCTTCTTTGCACACTATGGCCAGCCTGGAGGTTTGTGCAGCAGAGGAGAAATGGTTCATGTTTTCCTGATGCAAGAATAAGAAACAGAGGAGAGCCAAGAGGTGATGAGGGAGGAATGGGAGAAAATCAGCAATGTATCCTGTATCTGAACAGAGGGACAGCTCGTATTTGACCAGGAAGAGATACACATAAACTGTGGGAAGAGACAACATGGAGAATGGACCACAACCACTGCTGTCCTTGAGTTACAAAGACTAGCTGAGGAACCCAAACAGCTTTTCACCTTTGAGCGCCCCATCCTAGCAAAACCAGGACACATGGGCATCAATAAGAACAGACACATCTCAGGATCCACAAAGCCACCCATGCTAAATACCCTTTTCTTCCCCTCAAATACCATAATAGGACTCTGATAGTCTCAGAAAATGCACTAAGACAGTAGGCTGGAAGTTCCTGAGTCACTGATAACTGAAGGCTGGAGATGTATTCTAAGGAAGAATCGCTATTGTTTTTCCTTGTTCTTATACTCACCCCTAGGCATCCTTTCTTGGCCACTGCCCAGGGACAGGATACTGAGCCAGATGGACCTTTACTCTGAGCAAGTATGGCCTTCCTGATGTTCCTGTGCGAAGTATGACAAACTGGCAGTTACAAAAACCAGCAGAACATTTTAATTTGCTGCTGACAAAAGTGTCTATTTAATATCCATTATATCAATCCTTAAAATTCCTGATACATACCTCTGTTTTTGAAATTAAAACACCACCACTTATTAAAAGCAAAAATACTCAGAAGCATGTTACTTACTAGCTCCTCAATCAGCTAATGTTTCTAAATTTTCTAACTTTCTTCTATTATTTCAGATTAAAACCACAAGAAAAGGTGTAACTGGTATTGCAATGAGGAGCCACTAGAAGAGCAATTCCTACCAACCTCTCTGTGAAGAGTCTGGAGAGCAGCCTGGAACTGCTGCTCTCATTGGATTATACAGGCTTATTGGGAACACAAGGTAGCTTTGTCTTCCTCAGAGTGCTCCACGAGGGTATCAAACCACAGACATGCGTGTTTACCACTGCAGTTGCACACAGCACCTGACAGGGAAATAGCCTCACTAGCTGCCATCTAATCTATCCGTCAAGACTGGTGTTCCTTTAATAAATCCGATGTTTGCAATGCAATTCCCATGTGGCTTCCAGTGAGCTCACAATTTCTTTACTGTCTATCCTAAAGCATTGCATAGTATTGCTACATCAATTAAACAGATGTCCAGAGTGAAATTATCTCGATGTGCTACTCACTGACTTCATCTGGGTGCTTTCAGATTTAATTAACCAGTATTCCTAGAGCATATTTTAATCTTTGAGTGAAAAGCCTTAGAGCACCCAAATGGAAAAGTGTTTGCTATGTTAACCTGTCTGACAGCGGTGTGAAATGTGAATAGTGATTTGAAAGGACAAGGAAGAGTAAATTGTCTCAAGGAACAGGCCAAGCAGAGAAATGATGTGACAGTGCACAAAAAGCCAATAGTGTGAGTCCAACTGGGTGATTAATTTAGCCTACTCATTTATGTCAACAAGATTTTGTTGTCATCAGTAAGGAAATGAAATTGATTTTCATGGTCTAGGATTGCTGAAACCCTCGGTAGACAATCTGTTGAACATTATTGTTAGACTTTTTTCTAGAATAGTCCTGTATAATTAAAAGCTGCCAGTTGAACATTGTTAGTTTTAATCTTTATGGCATCTTTTGAAAGAGCTTTGCGTATTTTTAGGTTACATTTTTGAGGCAAGATATCTAAAATTACATCTACATTATTCCTTTGAAAGAAACTAACTAATGGCAGGTACCTGACAAGGACAACTACCTAAGTCCAGAAAAGATTACCTGCTTGGGAACGTGATGGTTCATAGCACAGAACAATACAAGGTAAACAGTAGACCATCCACCTTAAAGAATGATTAAAACTTGCTCTCCTTCCTGTCTTCAGGTTCATCAGTTTCATATGCAGGTGGGACAACATTGTTACAAATTAAGTACTAAGATTTAAGTACAAACACACTTGATATAAGTGAACACAAAGGCTGTGAGTCACTGAACCTGCGCTGGAGGTTGTGTGTCAGTGAGAACAAATAGATTGTCATTTATTTACACTGAGGACATGGAGGGAAGAAGTTTGATTTGAAAGTCACAGCGGTGGTTGAGTGTCAAAATCTTGGGGCTGGGGGTCAACTCTATCCCATGCACCAATTTCTCTGTCCTTTCAGCTGAAAGTGCACACTGAATCACATTTCTTGCAGTAAATTATTTCAATAGTTGCTGGTCCCTTGGCCTTAGATCAGCTGGCTGAGAAAACTACACTTGAGCTTACTGGTAAAGCCATTGGGGTTGTGTGCTGGGACAGCTCAGAGAATACCTTCTCTGAGGGACAAATGACAATTTGTATGTGTTTATGTATATAGATGCTTTAAGTAGAACTGGTTTCATGGTGTGCAGTTAAGAGGTCTCCTTACTTTTGATGTCTT
>NW_010326551.1:11055-16618 GCF_000700745.2 Antrostomus carolinensis | reverse complement strand
CTATGTTGGCTGAGTTTTAATTAGTTTTGAAGGTTCATCCAAAATAGAAAGATATAAAAGAAAAATATATATTATTTAGTCGTCCAAATTATCAGACCTTTCTTTTGCTTCTGAAGAGTTGTGGCACATCCCTGTCACAGGGCTGTCACGTCTAATAAAGAATACAGCTGAAATACTGGATTCACTGCAGTAAAAGCAAAAGCATCATTCACTCCAAAGGGAATAGCATTTCTTTGTAGAAGGAAAATGTACTGGTTTGTGGTAGTACAGTTTTGTTTTCCTTAACAAAGAAATAGGGACTAAATTACTTGAATTGAGCTCCACTCTTTTCACCTAAACACAGACGTTCCTCAAGCATTTTCCTCAGGACTGTTCAGGAGAGTTCATTGCTTTCTAGATGAAAAACAAAATGTAAAGCTTTAAACAGGGCTGGCATTTTGGGGGACTTTTGTACAGATACTTTTGATAAAAGCTTTTTTTTTTTTTTTTTCTGCTACAAAATTAAAGCTAACTGTAACCATTTTTAAAATGAAAACCCAGCTAATAATGTTAAAAATGGACCGTCACACAAATATTATCTGTTTTGGATAACCTGAAAATGTCACAATGCTGTTTTAATGTTGAAGCTGTTCAAATTCTTCTTTGCCTTAAAAACACTGACCATTTTTAAAATTTTATTTAGCTTGTGTATAAGGTTCCCCCCTGCAGAAAGCTGCATTGTTTCCCAAGTCTACCCAGATGAGGTTTTGAGCAGAGCTTTCTTGTCCATCAGGAGGGCAAACCTGATTCTGCAGAAGCCAACATAATCCTCCCCACATTACTAACTGTAGTTTAAAGTACTTGTAAAAACATATTCTCCTAGTGAGGCAGTCACATTAGGAACAATTTCAGGTCACGCCAAGTACTGCTAGAGAGATAAATTAACGTTATCTTGTAAAAATCTCTGAACAGACAATCACAAACCAGTATTTAAAAAAACCCATATTATTACTCTTGGTTTTGGGGACTGAGCCAAATAATGTTTAAAAAGCAGATGGGTCTCAGCTTGGTCCTTTTAATGTAAGTTGGATGTACTGTGTTGAGCAAATGCCTAATAACTCTGTGGGTGTTTGCTTAGAAATGGCATTTAGATTAAACACTGCTTCAGTGTCTGTCCTTTAAAGGGTCAAGTGGTAGTGCTGAATTTGAAAGAGAACAAAATTCAAATACTTGTGTTGGTCATTTAGAAAAGCCAAAACTTTAAAAACAAATCTCCTTTTAGGGAAGACTACAGCAGCAAATAAAACTCCCAAGTGCGGCAGTGACGGCGTAGCTGTGTACTGATGTGTATGATGAGACAATACCTGATGTGCAAAGAATTGCTCACATTTCTCAGTCATGTTAGATGAGCTCTGTTGGCTCCCGAGGTATTTCTAAGGTGGATGTAAGGCCAAAGTGAAGAGCATTTGCTGTGCTGTTGAACAAATACACCCTTGAACTGTTATATCGTGAAGTTCACTTTGTGACTTTAGATTGATTAAACTGTCCTAGAGTGGGTCCCTGGATGCAAAGTTCATATTTGGATTCAGCTTTTAGGCATGCATAGTCATGATCCAGAGTTCTGATTCAATCTCTGACCTAATTTAGCACAACACTGAGTGAAACCCTTGAATTGTTTCAGAGCATTCAAATGAGAAAGCCAAACCTCTGGAAATGATGCAGCTTTGTTCAGAGTCAGGAGTGGGTCAATATACAGAAGTCTGCCACAAGGACACCTTTGTGTTCCTTACAATGAATCTCCTTTTCACTGTGCAGGTATTTCTGGCTGAGTATGGATTCCAGAACTGGACCGTATACATGTTGAATATAAATGAAAGGCTGTTCTCCATCTTGATACCAATATCAGCAACAAGTCAGTTTTCATACTCTTTTAGATCAACTTTGCTGAGAGTCTCAGTTATGATGCTGTAATTCCTCTTTGCTCACAACAATGCTGTGGAAAACACTGGCCTTACCTTCTCAAGACTGCCTGAGCAGTACAATAAATGTGGGATGTTTTGACAGCATCTTCTCCGAACTCTTTGGAAACAGTTTGCTGAGAACACCTTAAAAAGCAAGTCAGAAATCGGAGTTTATAGAAGGGATTCTTATTCAGTTTATCTGTTCTACGAGTTTTGGAAATCTTCTATTTACTAATGAAACAGCCGGCATGAAGGAATGAGCTGGATTCTGTCCTGTCTTTGGCACTACCAGTAGAACTGTCAGCTCAGCACTATTTGTAGATTTTCTCTTGCTTGGGTGATGTGAGAGACAGAACATGTTTCTCAGGAAGATGAGTCTGTAGGTCAGATTCTGTCCTGTAATACAGACTCAGTGATTTCAAAGTGAGCTTTAGGGCACAGTCATGCTCCAAAAGTCATGGTGAGCTTCCATACTCCCTCTACTCAATGTTTTTCAGATTAAGTTCTCAATTTTTCAAGCTTAAAAGACAAATGTCAGTACTATGGAGCCAATTATTTTGCTAATGTAGTTTGAAGCAGCATCAATTTATATACAATTATAGGACGTGAATCTCTTTTTAGAAGACCTACGGATTTTTATCTCTTATTTTATTTTAGGCTTCTTACAATGTTATTCTGAGTTAGCATTTAAACCAATTTTCCTGCTTTCTGGAGGAAAAGCCAGCCTGTTGTAGCACCCTCAGGACCACACCTAGCACCTTTCAGTACGGGGATCAGTCTGGCTGCTTTTTAAAAGTAGTTACTAATTTTAATAAAGGAGTTATATAATCCTGGCAGGTCTGCCAACTGGCTACATGCTTTCAGAATTTTTTGACAAATACAGTTTGATTTTTACTTCCTTTATCTTTACCAGTACCTCCTGTGACACCTCGGCTTCTCCACAGGTTGCTATCGCTAACTGAGATTAAGAGATAGCTCCCAAAGCTTGTCTTCTGAAAGTTCATGCATGGACATCCTTTCTCTCCTTTTCAATACATTAATTTTCCTTAATTTCTCCTTGCACTGCCCGATGGGCCAGTGGCACCAGCTCTGTCTTTACTAGCTCTCACTGTCTGATTCACAGCACAGTCAGACATGACAGCAACTGAACACAGGACAATCTAAAGCCAGTATTGGAACAGATATTATGGTGGCTTACGTTGTAAGGAGAACTATAGAAGACTTATCACCTGTAGCTATTATGCAGGCCAATATATGTAGGAACACATCATGAAGAGGAACACACAGTTCATTTGCTAGGGACAGTCTAAGTTAGACACACCAATAATTAGGAGGCATCTTCACAATTCAGTGTGCCGCCCTTGGTTATACCTAGAATCAGTGGTAGTTGCAGATATGCTGTACTTATATAGTACTGTACCCTCAGAGAAATCAGATATGAGAGGCAGTCTATCATCTGCTGTCACCCTTGCTGCAAGAAAGGAAGAATTTTCCCTTATAATATAATACCAGTTATCTATTTCAGGCATGTTTTGGAAGGGGAGTGGAGGCAGATACACCTTCTGCAGTTCTATGTAAATGTCAACAGGATGTCAACATACTGAACAGGAAATCTGTGGTGTGAGGTATATCAAAGTGCTCCAAGCTGGATCTGGATTAGTTTTGGAAGAGAACTCAAGGTGTGTGTTTGCAGAGAAGCCACTACACCAGCCAGTGCCGAGACAGCCAGTCTGGAACTACAGCTCTGACTTCAAGATCTAGTTTCAACTCATGGAATACTTTGCATGTCATCATTCCCACTGGCACTACCAGCCACAAAGACAACGTTTAAAATAAAAATGAGAATCCTTTTTTATTTTCTCTGTTTTATGTGCTAATGTGGCATTAGAAGAAAAGGAAAGTTATGAAGGCAAGGTAGAAATAATACTTCCATTCTGAAGGCACTTCAATTCACCATTGACCTGGTGGCAATGAAATAGAGGCTCTTTGGAAGCCACAGTTACACTGCTTCCATGCCATCACTACCTACAATGTTTCATAATGGCTTTAGCACAATGTCTCTCCAGGTATAAAGAAGCAAATGGCACAGTTCCAGAGGAAAAAAAGTTTACTGGTATTTTTTTGTAGGAGGAAGAAGGTTAAGCAGAATATTTTAACTCATGTCCCGTCCTCCTTTCTTCACCTCTTCTTTCATCCTCTCCTTTCCTATGACAATTAAGACTTATGTATTGGATTTGCATATTTTATATACAAAAAAAGCTATTTAAATGAAGGAAAAAAACCCCACAGCCTACCTGGTAGATAGCAAACAAAAACCATATTTCAGAAAGGCAATAATGTGGGAAATGACTTAACATGTGTGATTCACTCTGTGTTCTAACATACATATTGGCATTACCAAAGTCACGGCTACAGTGGACGTAGTTAGCACAGACTTGGGTAAAACACACAGCTTCTAGGTCCTGTGTTGCATATTAAACTCTCCAGGCCCAAAAAATACATGGGGAGAGACCCTTAGAAACCAACTGAGCAAGAGGTTGCAATGCAGAGGAAAGACTTAGAGCTTAGGCATCTGAGTGCTGATGCACCAAAGCTCAGTATCTGCCTCTGGTATTGTGGGAACGGTCTTCCACTGCACTGGGCTACAGCAACAGCATGGCCTGAAGAGGTGGTTCTGGTCAGGGCTTATGCTGCTGTTCTGCAGACAAGGCACAGGTGAGCCAGGCAATGTTTCTGGGGTCGGGTAAAGAAAGCATGTGAGCTGCCTGGCTCAGATACTAGTTAATGATATCTACCCATGTTAAAAGTCCTGGTGGGGATCATTAACAGGAAGGGATACAAGTGATGCCCAAGACTGCACACATGCATTTTTTTCTGAAAACCTGAGATACTTTTTCTCACTGGCATCCCCTTATTACTAAAATAACAATAGAACAGAATCATAGAATCATTAAGTTTGGAAAAGACCTCTAAGATCATCAAGTCCAACCATCAACCCAACACCACTATGCCCACTAAATCATGTCCCTTAGCACCACATCTACTCCTCTTTTAAACACCTCCAGGAATGGGGACTCAACCACTTCCCTGAGCAGCCTGTTCCAATGCCTGAGAACCCTTTCAGTAAAGAAATTCTTCCTAATATCCAATCTAAACTGCCATTGGTGCAACTTGAGGCCATTTCCTCTTGTTCTGTCACTTGTTACTTGGGAGAAAGAGACCAACCCCCAACTCTCTACACCTTCCTTTCAGGTAGTTGTAGAGAGTGATAAGGTCACCCCTCAGCCTCTTTTTCTCCAGGCTAAACAACCCCAGTTCCCTCAGCTGCTCCTCATAAGACTTGTGCTCCAGACCCTCCACCAGCTTTGTTACTCTTCTCTGGACATGCTCCAGCGCCTCGATGTCCTTCGTGTAGTGAGGGGCCCAAAACTGGACACAGCACTTGAGGTGTGGCCTTACTAGTACTAGTGCTGGGTAGAGGGGTAAGAGAACTTCCCTGGTCCTGCTGGCCACACTATTCCTGACACAGGCCAGGATGCTATTTGCCTTCTTGGCCACCTGGGCACATTGCTGGCTCATGTTCAGCTGGCTGTCAACCCACACCCCCAGGTCCTTTTCTGCTG
>NW_010326551.1:9783-11034 GCF_000700745.2 Antrostomus carolinensis | reverse complement strand
CTTTCCCAAGCCTGTAGCATTGCATGGGGTTGTTGTGACCAAAGTGCAGGACCCAGCACTTGGCCTTATTGAACCTCATACAATTAACCTTTGCCCGTTGATCCAGCCTGTCCAATGTATTAATTGATGGTTGTGTATCAAGTAAACCATCTTTCATCATTTCTTCCCCAGTGTGATATGGTTCATGCTCTTACTGACTCTTCCTCCCCTCATTTCCCCATCTCCTCTGTGCTAAATCTTTTCTGCTGTCCTTCATCTGACAAAGGGGACTGCACACACCCAGCAAGGCAGTGCCATACCCGTTGGGCCTGCTGTTGCTAAGAGACTAAGTGAAGAGAGGGAGAGAGACCCGGCCCACACAATTTCCCCAACAGATCCCAATATTCCTCCTATTGCTACTCTCCATTCCTACTGAGATACTGTTGATGCAACCTTGGTATCAACAGATCATTAGGGTTTTTATGAGATGTTTTCTCCCCCTGACCAGCACTACCAAGAAAGTTTTGAAATACAAAAAGCGCTACAGTAGACAGCATGTCATTAGGGAATTTGGCATTGATAGGAGATGCAAACTACACTTTTTGTGAGAAATCACTAAGGCCAGAACAGGTAGGAGATCTTGGCACAGACTAGAAGGAGGACCAAGAGTGAGGCTCACAAAAATATGCCTGGAAATCCAAGCTAAAAGTGGGCCATTGGAGGTTCCAGCAACCAGCAGAGCGCAGGACTGGACAGATTCCTGCTATACTGCAAGAAGTTCCTCCAAATCTTAAAAACTACAGGTTTTTTTTCAGTCTTCAGATTGCTTACCCTTTCTTTTCAGAAAGCAGGGGAGTTCACTCTGACCATATTTCTGGCAGAAGTCTTTCTTGTGCCTATAGAAAGGATGGTAAGCTCCAAATGATAACAAATCTATTGACATGGGAAAATATGGGGGAAGTTTTTAAACTCTTCTGAAGTATTGTCATGTTGCTAGGCTGGCAGAATTATCAAATCACTTCTGTTCCTGACAGTAGTGACAGACTTTTCCAGAATTGTAATAGCTCACAATTGTGAAGCCTGTTTGCTGCCTATATCTTTCAGGCACACAGCCTGCAACTTGCTAGATTTTCAGTTCTCCATTAAATTGTGGTCAGTGATGAATATGGGTGGAGAAAGTTCGACCATCATACCAGAACCATGCAATATGTGAGTGGGTAATGTCACAATATCTTTGTATGTGCACAGAAATAGCTAGGTTGGAAAGTTTTC
>NW_010326551.1:5491-9769 GCF_000700745.2 Antrostomus carolinensis | reverse complement strand
GCTGAACAGAAGGCATATGGACAATAGATTATGGAGCCAGAGAGGACTATCAATACTTCAAAAAAGATTAAAGGTTAGGAACTGGCCAGCAAAGAGCTCCAGGACTATTAATTCATTTTATAGAGTGAGTGGAGCCCGGGGTACAGCAGTGAACAACTTCAGAAGTACCCTTTGTTAATTAACAAAAGGGAGCAAAGAAAGATTTGGGACCTGCCAGTTGAGACCTGGAATTTCTCTTCTGTCTTGGCAAGTTTAACTTTCTGTTCATGAGCAAGACAGACAGACATAAATAGGTCACCCTAAGATGGCACACTAGCCATCTAGCTTTGCCTTTATCATTAAGGCTGAAAAGCCTTCCCCTCACTCTCATGACATCTCTTTGCATAAATAAAGCAAAAAAATCTTCTGTTGACCTTCCCATGAAGGCTTGTTTTCTACTCTTCGATCATCTGAAAGTGATTTTAAGGACTTTTTGGATTAGAACTATCTGTCTTTGAAAGACAAAGGACTAATTCCATTGTGTTTCAGCTGGAATGGTTACATGGCATCTGCAGCCTACTGCAAAGCTTAGAGTCACAAGTATTCCCCCTCCATGTACTAGAAGGCAATTGGGGATTAAAATCTCAGGCAGACTACCTGAGGTGAGGGGAAACCTAAATGAGAGACAAAGAAATCAGAGGTGCATGGGAAGCTGATGAGCAAAGCAGCAAGTGGAGACTGACAGAACTATTGCACAAATGCTTCCTCTGATGAAGCACTAGAGATAGATGGAGAACATGGCATGTTTGAGGGGACAGTTCCTCAGGAGGGTAAATTATATACAGAAGAAGCAGACACTGATAAAACAAATTTTCTGCGCAATGTTTATAAGGAATGGGGAGCGTGGAGAAGATGCCAAGAACAGCCATACATTTTCAAGGGAAGAAAGCAGAAATACTGTCAGAAGTTGAGATCATGCCAAAAATAGTTATAAAATTTTTTAGAATGTCACAAGGCTGACAAAACATCAGGGCCAGATGGGATCTGTCTCAGAAAAATCAAGCAATTAACTAAAAAAATACAGCAGCATATGAATCAAAAGAGTGAGGTCCATCATGCTTCACCCTGCCAGTCTCACATGGGCAGTTGAGTGAAATAAGCCCTGCCTGGCCTCAGTAAAAGCCCAGGCTGGATGTGCCACAGGAAGGTAAAACTCAGGAGGATCCAGCTTCTCATGCAGAAAAACATCACAGAGTTGCAGTCATTTTAATTCTTTGCATGCAGGGTGTCCTTCTCAAAAGGCAGCACATGCCTTTGGGGAATGCTGCCGTGTACAGCACTTTCTGTTGGTAGTCAAGTAAGAGGGATGCAGACACTGTCTCTGGGACAAGAACATAAAAAACAGCCAGAGAGACCACAGGAGAAAAGGACTTGGTGAGCTGTAGAGGTGCTACTGCATATTGAGGTTTATGAGGGATCCAAGAACCAGGAAGAAACCCACAGCTTGACTTCCACAGTGAGGAGGTGGATACAGAACGGAGGCACTAATTAAGGACACACAAGAACTACTCAGGAAGTTATGACTTCATTAATGATAATGACTAGATAGAGAATCATACTTAACAAATCTGTTGAGCATGGATTTTCCAGTTTAATTGGACATTAGAAATGCTCTTTTAAATGCGGTAAAACTAATACAGAAGTCTGTTCAACAAGTAAGCACACAGGGGCAAAGGTTCTCAAGTAACTAGAGTAAGGGTTTCCCAAGAGAATAGAAACTTCAGATGCGTATTGGTCTTGCAGATAAAGTACTAGGATGCTTGGGGTGAGATCACGGGATTGAATCTCCCAGTCTCTGCAACATGACTGGGCAGTTCCCAGCCACATCATTAATAAGTATTCCAGCTGGCTCAGCCAGCATTCCAATAGAGCCCTGGAGAACTGTATGTTGGAGTGAGATTTTGCCAGCTATTTGTGACAGAGCCCAGTGCATGCTTCCTCATTGTAGACCTCTAGGCCTCCTTTAGCACAGAAAATCACTTTGGGGCGGAGAGAGCCAACAACAACTACAATCCCTCTGGGGGCGGGGGGGTGGTGGAAATTCAGATGAAATTAGGCAGTTTTATTCAAGGGTGGAAAACTTCAGGCTGCCCACTCTCCCTCAGCATTTGAAAACCAAAAGCAGCTATGCTGTTTTCTTTCCCTGAGATCACCACACTCCTCTATCCAGAACCTCTACTTGCTACTCCTCTTTGCCTAGGAAATTCTGAAATGCAATAATCTCCACTGTAAACACCCCTTTCAGGGCTTGAAGGATACTTCCTGCCTAGTCCCCATTGCACTTGACTCACATCTCCAAATTAATGTACCATGTATATCCTTCCTGTGGGTGAGAATAACTCACAAGGACATCAGCAAATGAAACATTAATCCCATTCTAGTTTAAAAGGAATTTAAGCAGGTATTTTTATATGCCACAAAATAATTTAAAGTAATCTTCCAGCTCCAGCAGGAGAGATAGGAAAGAAGCAGACGGATCTCAGGAAGAAAACAAATATATCTTAGCAAGCAGTGGTTTAGACTGATAGCGCATTGATAGTGCAAGAACTCTTTTACAGTTAGATGAATTGCTAAACCAAATGAGGAACCAGTCTCTGTCCCCACATGTTCTTCCTTGAGTCCACTTACAACAGGACATTCAGTCCGTCTGCGTGCTGCTAATATCCGCTCCCATTGCCTGAGAAGCAGCTTCTGTCATCATTGCCTTCCTGGTGATGATAATCTTCACTTTTACATTCCCAACTCTTGCCAAATTAGTTGGGTACATTATGCTTCAATTACTTTGCAATTTCTTCTTTTGCTGAACAAGCTTAAAAATACATTTTTTCTCCTATTTTAATTCCTAATAGCCAGAGAACCTTGCTACAATTTGTAGCACCCTGTTGCATGTCAATGCAGTATTTACAAAATACAGTCTCAGAAAATCAAGCCCTCTACTTATAAACTTTTAAGTGAGAGAAAGATTTGGCAGCGTCAGAGAAAGTTCATGTTGCAATAAGTACTTGACAATGCATAGATAAAACTTCTCCCGCATGAACATAAAAGACCGGCTGAAGCATTTGTGAACGGGCCAGTCTCTAGCAAGAGGCAGCAGAGGACATAGGTTTTTATGCATCAAAGAGAAATTCCCTCGTAGCTCACAGGATGACTGCTCACTGAGTCCCATCCCCGATGGAAAGCTTGAAGTCTACTGGGATATATCATAAATAAACCCTGAGATCCTTACATTTCACAGCCCATCAGTGATCTCGAGAAATTGTTCCTCAGGCAAAACCCTTCATCAGTTCTCAGCAAGTCTGGTTGAAACTGCTATACTCCTGGTAAGGATATCTACACCTTGGAATGGTCCAGAGACCTACCTCTGCCACACAGAGCAGTGGACAAAAGCCTTCAACATGGACCAAAGCCCAGGCAGCCATGTTTAAGAGAATATAAAAATTCATATACTCCATGCATAAAACTCCCCATCCCACTGGAAATCCCTGAGCAGTGCTTATGGCTTATACGTGTTCAGATGTGACCTATGTCACAGTAGCTGCTGATTTCCATCCAACTGAGGTTAGAAAAATATGGGCAACTGTAGCAAAGAAATAAGGACTGAATATCTCATACTTTTTGGACTTCTAACTAATTTTTAAAATGGGTCCCTCCAAATAAGGGGTAGAACAGTATGAGAAAAGCGTGCATTTCCACTGTTCCTGTGTTGGTAAATAGAGGATTTCATTCCTCACAGCTGTCAAATAGATGGGTACCTTTCTCCAGGATCAAAATTTATGTATGCTGGCAAATCAGCCTCTGTCAGCATCACGATTCAAGCAAGTCTCAAGAAAGGGGAGCAGCATGTGTCTTTCAATTTCACAGCTTTCTGAAAAGGCTGTCTTACAATACATAACATTTAGTCCTGTCTGAATCAGCTTTTATTGAGAAATAAAAAGTACTATATAAGTGGCAAGAAATTTTATCTGAGGAATAATTTAATTTAAGGCAGAGCATGATGACTTTGCAGTAGTTTACCTGATAGACTGACGTTGCTCCCAAGTCATAGAACACAATTTGACTCCCTTAGACATAACCCGAGAGAGACAGTCTGTACACAAAAGGCTGAGTCTGTACATCTCCTCTCACACTCATGCTAGAAAACATGTCCAAGAACAATGACCTTGAGGGGGTCAATCCAAGTGCACGAAGAAAGGAATCTGCCCTGTCCAAACATTGTTTTAACTTGTAACTCAGATACCC
>NW_010326551.1:0-5459 GCF_000700745.2 Antrostomus carolinensis | reverse complement strand
TTTCAGGATTGGTTAATCTTTCAGGCACCTAAATTTACAGATGCTTCCCTACTGACAGGATATTTCCTTGTTACGTAATTTTAATTGCCTGTTGCTGCTTATAAGTGTGCCTCTACAGAGGCTGGTATCTCTCTCCCACCTGCAGTTCTGCTGTGGTCTGGTTTTAAGTGTCAGAACTCTGCCTAGGTCCCTTGGAGAAGCCATGTCCAGAGCATGACAAATTTCATCTTACCTTGTGGTAACAGTATTCAGCTTTTTAATAATAGTCTTTGGCAGAATATACTCACCCAGGAAATCAAGCACACAGATACTTGGTTCTACTTTGCCCAAAATGTACTAAACTGTTAAATATTTGTCCTCCAAAAAGGAAGAAGCAGAAAGGATGCCAAATGGATGAAAATACCTAGTATTTCCTACGGATTCCTCCCAGTCTAAACCAGAGAAATAGATGCCCACCTTATGCAAACTTGACCATTACTAGAAGATCTGAGGATCTGCCTCTCCACCAACTGCAACAGGGAACTTACATGGCTATGTTAAGTAAACTGGATTGTTTTGGGTGAAGCACCTTAAATGCGACAGATTGGACTCGTGGCAATTCTGAACTGCTGTAGGTGGACTAGAATATGGCAAAAGAAATGAAAAAATTGTGCTTGTCTGTTGCGTGTCCTCCTTCTGCAAAATACCACACTGCAAGAAGGACAAAAGTTCTTGAAGTGGAGAAGGAACAGGGTCTTGTCTGGAAGCCATGAGGCAAGGCAGAAGAGAAGAAAGGAGCACCAGGTGGAAACATTTGGACTGGCTGGGCAAGGAGATCACGACCAGTAGGAAGGGGGACTGTATTTGTGTGGTGTAAGAATGGGCCTGGAAAACACAAATAGTTTAAAACAGCAAGTCTTGGGCATTTCCAAGCACAGTAATTGATCTACTGAACCATGGTATAAAAGGATTGAGTAATCAAGGATACTAAATGTCAAAAGAGTTTGTCACAAGAATCCTAGAAACTTCATCCTGCCCACACTCACAAAAAGTGAAAGCCCAGGCCTGTGATCAATAATTAGTTCATGCTGGAGAGGAAAAGATTGCTTAAATCAAAGAACATGATGGAAGTGCAAAGGAATGCTAGGTGAATAACAGAGTGGTCTATGCTATGTTACAAGGTAAAAAATTTCACAGAAGGGGCCATAAAAGGGGGAAATGAGGTTACATTAAGAGAAAGATTAAAAAGGAATTTTTCAACAGTTAAAGAGAACCTCCATGAGCTCAAATGGGGACAGAGACTTTCGAGACTGCTAAAAAATAATCAATGGCAAAGCAAATTGCCAGAGCCACAAGATCACTGCATGTGACATTGGCAGCTGCTGTGTAATAGTAGGAATCTATAGCTTTCCTGATGTTTTCCATAAACATGTTCTTGATGATCTTGCTAGCATCACATGCTCTCAAGACATAGGAGGACATAGCTGCAAATGCCACCATTAAAAGCCTTAGGCTAATAGAAATTTATGGAAAGAATAAGATTTCCTATTATTTTGACAAACTCATGTAACAGAAGACAAATTAATAAACATGAGGATACTATTGCTCCCACTGGAATCAGTGCAGGATTTCTGCCAGATTGGGCACAAAGAATCCACTTCAGCTTTTTTTTTTTTTTAATATCACTCTCAACTCTGTAACAAAACTAGTCTGGAGTTTTGTGCGTGCAGGATATACCCACATACTATGTTAGCAGTAAGTTTAGCTCTCATTTGCACCAGGAAGAGCCCACTGAGTTGAACCCAGCCTCACGTAACCACCTAACATCTGTCAGTTGGAAACAATTTATGAGGTCTCAGTGCCATGACAGCCCCGTCAGAACAGAGTCTACAGGGGCCACAAGTGATACTTAATGAATAAACTGTTCCTCTGCAGGCACATTTGTCTCTGTGAAGAAACAGGGTTCCCCAGCCCCAATTCCAGCTGACACAATGGATTTGTTAAGGTCGAAGTTACTTGTGATCCAATAACTTTAATTTCCTGCATACGAATGGACTCCTTGAACCAATCCCTGCTTTCAATCACAATCCATGGAGCAATGCTGGATTTACAGTGGTGTATGGGAGCGCAGACAGCAGGGCTCCTCATGCCTCAGGGGAGTGTTAGTGAGCAGCAGCTCTGCTTGGCTCCTTATTGTCTTTGTTAATAACACTTCTAATTTGATTTGTGTTTGCATCTATTTTTGTATCTCTCTTAACATGCTTGTATGATTCTTAAGAAGAATGCTTTGGAAAGGATCCAAGCTCAGGAGTGGGCTTTATTTCAAAGAGATGGACCCCTGGTTACCATACGTCATTGGTATTCAATTTGCAGGTTTTCTTCCTTTCCACAGCCAGAAGCAAACAGCAATTTTCCCAGTCCTCAGAACACTGTAACAGAGAAGCACCATCCTTTCATTCTGCAGGATCTCCAGCTCTCTGCGTAAGAGCAACTTAAATACTAGTACAAGCAGGGAAAGAAGAAAAAGTTTTTTTTACGACAGCAGGATAAACTCATACAACCAGCTGATCTTGAAGTTCCCTTTGGCCTGACAGCATTTCACTTACCTTTTAGGGTATAACTTAAAAAACCCATACCTGCAAAATGTTCATAATACAGCTGTTTATCCGTTGTGGAAACCCAATGAAGGGAAAAACCTCCCATTATAAAAATCTCACATCATAGTTCCTTAAAAGTCAGCTAGTGACTGTAACACAAAAGCCTTCTCCTGCTCTCAGCTAGGAGATTAACCCCCTCTGACTGGGAATTTGGTGGCCATGAGCCACACGTTGGACTCCTCCAGGCCTGATGCATATAAAAGTCTTGGGATACTGATCAAAGCTCCAGCATATACTTCCCACAGCAGCATCCACATGCAGTATAACTAACCACAAAAGCTTCATAAGGCCACCAGCTTCTGTCAATCAGAAGGTCCAGCTTAAGTCTTGACATCACTGACACAAGGCTATTTCACAAACAGGTTCTCTACTTGTGCTTGCTTATCAAGGACCTGGCAACTCTTTTCAAGACCAGAGGGAGTCAGAAGCCAGACTTGTTGGTTTTAAGAGCTACAACAGTGTGTGCAGGAATCCTGCAGTCTTATTGCCACCCAGGCAAACTACAACGCCCACTCTTTCACCAGACATACAGGAGAAAAAGGTATCGCAACCTCAAGACTACTTATTGTCAGCCTTTGAGGCGCAGCTGCAATGCTTGCCTTCATTTTCACAGTGGCTGGGTGAGGATACATCCCCAGTCCTGTGTGTCAACACACCACTTTGAATTCAACTGGGGTTTTTTGTTTAGTTGTTTTTACTTGGTTGGGGTTTTTTAACCACATTTTTTATTTCAACTGCTGACAAATAATGTTATGTATATCAGTTCTGCGAGCCATTTTCATGCTGAGAAGTGAGATGTATATTTCAAATACCAAATCTAAAGAAATCTTAATATTCTTAATACTCACAAATATTACTGCATTTATAAGTGGTAACCTCATTTTCCACAAAAAAATTCAGCCCTGGGTCACATTTTTTTTACTTCTGTCGCAGCATACTTTTTCATTAATGACTGTCTTCCCTCAGTTAAGCTCCCCAGCACATAGAATCTTGTCTCCTGAGCACACGGGTGCTCAGTACAAGATGGTCTGCATCGTTATGCACCACTTAAGGAGCGTGGAGCAATCACAGCACAGTAATGTTAGCAACAATTCACTTGTTTAGAGAAACTTGGAAATGTCACAACTTGTTACACGATGGTACCTTTCATATACTCTGAGTCAGTCATAACTTTTTCCTCAGGCGCCTGAGAACTTCCATGAACACTGGCAGTGGAGAATTAATGATGCAGTTCAGTTTAGAAGAGGCTGCATTTTAATAGTGGGTAGAGTAAGCCTCACATATTGCCAACTAATCTTAAAGAAGTAAATGAAGTAGCTCACATTTGTCAAATGCTTTGAGATCTTCCAAGGAAATGTTCCATAAAAGCACAACCTGTTATTAAGTATTTCTGACAAAATATTGTTTTAATTAATCTTAGTCTTTGATTTTCTATTTGGGCTATTCTCACAATGACTTTTTGCTTGCTCTTAGCATCAGTAACGTGGGCTCACCCACACATGATTTCCAGAACCTTTATCAGTTCATCATCTGGTTGAGTCCATAGAGAATTATATCACTACAAGTTATTGATAGTGTTCCAACTGTGGATTCTGTTTTGTACAGGCTCTAATCAGTCATTATTCACACCATCAAGATTTCTCATCTGACTGTAGTTTGATAACCATCAGAGAAAGACAGAATTCATGTCAGTTACATCAGATCTTCCCAAGAGAAAGGTGCAACCTTCTGACAGCTTTGTGTCTAGGAGATATAATAAGCTATCATGAACTATTTTGATAGAAAGAAATGTCACCACAAAAAAAAAAAAAAAAGCCAACCCAGGTTGACTAATATGCTCCAGAAACACGTCTGAACTGTGTGTTTAATCAAAAAGAAGTCAGAAGACTTTTTGGATGAAAGGCACTCAGAAGGTAAGCAAAGGAAACCTGTTGTTATAACCAAGAGATTTTACATAGGATGTCTATGTTTTTATGGTTCAGAACCCAACTATTAGAAAAATAATAAAAATAAAAAAGTCAAAACAGGATTCTGCATCTGTGTCATTTGGTTTACCTAACTTTCTCATTGTACTAACTTCATTATACTAATTTGTACTGAAATGGATTAAACTGTTGAACCATATATTTGTCAGGTGGCATTCCAGTGGCACATATAAAGTACTTCAAGGTTTTCTGTTGGGGTCTAAATTCTGAGCAGGAATTCCTCAGCAAAAACACAGCTTCAAAATAGATGCACAATAAGACACAGGCTGCCCCTCTCTCTTATGCAAACAGTGTGTCACACTTACGTTTTCCATCAGGATGAATGCCTTTAATATTTTTCCTGTTTTCTCTGCTGAGCCCTATCTGCAATGACCAGGCTCGTCATTATTTTTAACTACAGACACGTTCAAGTTCTGTTACCATTTCATCCATTAAACTGTGTACTGAACAATAATTACCAGACCTACCAAAGGGTATTTCATCTAGTGGTACTGATGTGAATTAAGATACGTTTTCATACTGTCCTAAACTGCGATTAGCTTTTCAGGGGTATATTTTTCTTTTCCTTCTCATTCTTGTGACTCTCCTCCCTTTTCCTCCTCTCCCCTCTCACAGCAGGGTTTTTCAAACAATAAATGAATGTGGGTTTAATTTACACCTTTTCTTACACTTTCAGAGCGCAGCTATTTTAAAAACCGCACAGGGTATTAATTTTCACCGCTTCTCACTCCCTCCTATTGAAACGGCATTTCCCCTTCCCAAAGATTAAACCGACCAGCTCCCTGCCCTCTCCTCACTTCTCAAGCAGGTCTGGGTGGGCAGCAGCCCGGCGAGGGGT
>NW_010326550.1:60446-60747 GCF_000700745.2 Antrostomus carolinensis | reverse complement strand
CCCCCCCCTCAGGACGCTTCCCCTCAGAAGGTCCCGCAGCCCCGCAGTGCTCCTCGGGCACGGCACGGTGCAAGGACACGGCGGAGCGGGGTAACGCGGTCTGCACGGGAAAGGGGATCCAACCGGGGTAAAGAGGGTGGAATTCCAGTTAAATATCACAGAATCACACAATGGATGTGAGTTGGAAGGACCCACCAGGATCACGGAGTCCAACTCCTGTCCCTGCACAGGACAAGCCCAACATTCACACCATGTCCCTGAGGGCCTTGGCCAAATGCTGCTGGAATCTTGTCAGGCTTGG
>NW_010326550.1:39456-60215 GCF_000700745.2 Antrostomus carolinensis | reverse complement strand
TGGCCAGAGAGAAGAGATCAGTGCCTGCCCCTCCTCTGCCCCTTGGGAGGAAGTTCTAGACCCCCATGAGATCTCCTCTCAGTCTCCTCTTCTCCAGGCTGAACAAACCAAGTGACTTCAGCCTCTCCTCAATTGATAATCAATTCAAGAAAATGCATCTGCTAAAGGAAAGTCGCTGCTCTCCAGAGGTCCCTTCCAACCCCTGCCATTCTGTGGTTCTCTGATTCTCTCTCTCTCTTTTTTCCTTAAATCAGTTTAAAATCTTTTGCCAGCTTGATAATTTAAAATTTCTTAGAATAAAACTGTCCAACTGCTGTCTGATTTTGCTGCAGCATTTATGACAGCATGATCAACACTCTCCACATGTTTGTAGGATGTGAATCATGTAAAATATAGATGTCACCTCCTGGCATGCACAAGGAGACAGGCAAAGCAGCTTCATCTTGCCCATCAAGTGTGTCATGCAGAAGTAGGAGACTGTCCTCCAGGGTACTGACCACGACAGGGATGGATAACACTTTCCAGGCATCCCACGTCCCCTGGGACCACCACTCCAGCTCAGAGAGACACCTCCTGGCATCACAAATCTTGGGCAAATCTTGAGAGTGGAGTATGCCTAGGAGCACAAGCAGGTTAGAAAAGGCAGAAAAAACACTGCCACACTTGGCTTTCTCAAGATGTTTTTAAAGGCTTCTTAAGAAAGGGAGTGTATTTTTATTTGTTTACAGTGAACAGTTCAGAGTTTTATTGCCTTGTTGTCAAGAACCAGATTCAAGATGGCAATTACAGTGAATCAGTGTGAGGTCTCATGCAAAGTGTAACACGTGCATGGGGAATGGGAAGAGAAGTAAGAAAAAGTGCAGTGAGCCAGAGTGTGGAAAACTGCTTTCACCTGAGCAATAGCTTCTGCTCACAGCATCCCATGGAAGTAAAACGGGTTAGGATTGCATTCCTGTGAGCAATGACAAGAGGCTTTAACATTCACTCAGACCAAGCAGCAGTGCAAATCCTTCTCTGTATTCATGCAAAATGCATGCAGAAGATGTGTACAGGGGAGAACCCACAGTGGGATCAAAACAAGCAGGCTCAGGGGAAATTATTTCTCTATTCACCAAACAACTCTGACTATGAAAGTACGTGAGAGCACAGATACAGCTGAGAGCTCCATTTACTGAGAGGGGATGAAGTGATGGGGCACAGGAGGCCAGAGCAGGTGAAAAATGTACATCTGGGAATGCACCTAAAATAAAGGACACATTAGGCAGAGAAAATCAGGAATAGATAACATTTTATTTTAAAATAATAAGAAAACAAAGATATACGTGATTAAAGCTTAGGCAAACAAGCAGAGGGAAGTTTTTAACCTCTGTATCAATACAACACTCATTCTAAAGAAAATAGGGAAATACAATAGCAGCATTACCTGTGACAGCCCATATTCCAGCTGTGCCAAGTTTCAGAGTTATGTCAGAGCTCAGGTACTATGTGACATTCCAGATGCCAGTTCAATGATACAATAAATCTCCTTGGCTCCAGTTTCTGTGATCCTCATTCTGGTCACTGCAGGCTGAAAGAAGATATCCTCGACGTGGGGAAGGTAACGCAGCAGTAGTTACTCACGCAGAGGAAAGGCTGGGGAATGAATGACATCATTTTGCTTAAAGAAGGGGCACTTAGAAAAGGTGCTGCCAGTTGTTTGGATGAAGTATGAGACGGAGCCACAGTAATATGGCTGTGCAGGATTCACTTACTGAAAGGATCAGTAGAGAACTTTGTCACACAAAAACTTCTCATGTCTCCAGGAAGGAAGAAGAGTCTCAAGTTAACCTGAGGTTTTGGAGATCTGGGTTCAAGCTGTTTCCTTTACCAGACTCCTTTTTGTGGCCATAGCTTTGTCACCTAGCTTACATTTCCAAGAAGTGCTTGAAGCTACATGTAACTTTCTGTAAAGATCTCTCACTGCGTTGCTCTCAGAAGACGAGTGCCCATATATCTGCCCATATGTCTGCTCTTAATGCCAGGTGCAAAAAACATCTTTACAAACCAGACCTTTCATCCAAATTTTCTCACTTGTTTTCTTCATTTCTCATAAATCCCAAGAGATTTACACTGTTGCAGAAGATGGAGCCGATATTACATCCTCTTGTTCATATATCCCCGCTGAATGGAGTTTGAACTGATATTTTTCTCCAGGAAATACCCTCCTGTGTGGAGCAGACACAAACCTGACCAGCACTCCTATGGATGTTTGGCACCACTGTTTCAAAGATCTTAAAGGATGTGGGGCTATGGACTAAAGTCTCCATTTGTTGTGGGGATGTAGGAACCCGGCAGAGAAGAGGTGGGGTTGGGATTGCATTGACCAGGTCTGCTTTGAACTGACCCTGCTCTGAGAGCTTTGTCCAGAGCTACAGAAATTATGTGTGAAAAAAACAATTACTTTTTATAAAGTAATTTGCTTTTAGGCTTGTGAAGAAGAACGTCCAGACATCCAGTAAAACAGCTGTCTCAATGTCAGCCACCCCCACAGAGTATTATTCTGGTATCTAACTAGGTGATTTTAAGAGTAGCCACTCATTTTAGGCTGAACGTTGAATTTCTGTTCATACTATGGGCTGGGGGCTTCAGCTCAGACTGGGACCAGTGGTTCTCCTTGACCTTGTAGACACAGAGAAGCTGCACTGCTCCTGCAACTGCCCCTCTTCCCCTGATAAAGAGCGAGGGGCCACTGCTTCCCAGGGCCAACCCTCCTGGCACTATCACCACGCTAAAATCACTAAGAAAAACAACAGGCTGGAGCAGAGGGACGGGTCAGTGCTGCACAAACACAGAATCCAAAGAAGGAACAAAGGCGTCCACAGGGTCCTAAATGCCAAAGATGGGCTTTGCCTCCTGCAGTTATTTTTTCCCTTTTGTTTCTGACTGTAGGAATACATTGTTCACTTCATTGTGAAGAGTTCCAGGCAGACATGACGAAAGGGACAAAACAGCTCAAGAAAAGAGACGTCCCGTGCAGCATTCATGAAATATGCTGTTTGGAAACAAGGAACAAGCAAACAGGAAAGCGCTTTAACCATTGAGAAGACAGGATCCCAGTGTGTTCTTGGCACCAGCGGGAACAATGGGGTGATGTCACAAGACAGAGTTCCCCATGGTGGATGGAAGCCCAGCAAATAATCATAATTCTTGTCCTGAGACATTAGTAGAATTTTTCCACAGTTGGTCATACCCCACCGAGTCCCTGTTAGGAAGTATAGGAAAAAGACATTGTCAAAGCTTCCTTTGGGAGATTCGTTGTCCCTCCTCCCTACCCCCGGATCAACACATCAGTTGTTATAAATCATTACTTTCTGCTGACTGCGAGGAATTTCGGTGGTGGTGCTGGGAGGCTGAGCACAGGGCTGCCTGGAGAATGTATTTCACACAGTGAAGAAGGGTGCACACGAGGGTTTGGATACTTGCAAGAGCAAAGGGGCAGAAGTCCCATTAGATATCCAGCGCTCCAAACCTACACAGCATTGGTATGGAGCATTGTCCTTATAGTTTCAAAGGTGCTGAGAATGGTGAGGAGCTGAGAAGATGGTGTCTTGCACAAACAGTGGTGTTTGGAGAGTTTCAACCAAGTTTAAGGCTAGTAAATGTCATGAGGAACATGAGGGCATCCTCCAGATCCCAGACTGTCTCTCTTATTTTGTCTTAAAGTCAAGCTACGTGGAGAGTGACCTGAAGTTCACTTGCAACACCCAGATATTTTCTGAAGCAGCTCTTGAATTTCCCTTTGGCTCATTTCTTTTGCCAGGGACTAGTCCCATGAGAGGACTAGGATAGCCAGGCAATCTTCACAGGGTGTGAAGGCTTTCAATCTTTATTGTGCCATTACTGAAAATCCAGACTGCTCTCGCCTCTCCAAGATTTGCTGTGTAAGAACCTAGTCAGCTTCTCTGCTGAGCACACCAATGCTGGGCTGTCACATGAATGTTGCTGGCAGTATGACGGGGAGGTGGGTCTGCTTGGCCAAGCTGAACATAGGATTACTCTTTCAATGGCAAAAAGGATTTCATTGAGTCTAAGCCAGTTGTGAAATGGCAGCCTGAAGGAGAAGAAGCATGAAGACATGAGTGTTTGCATGGTTTCCTGATAACAGATTTGTCCCTGTTCTATGTTTGTCTGTGGTTTGCATTATCAATGCCTAAATATAGCATGAGGGGTTGTTTACTCTGGTCCCAGTTTCCAGATCTTTGTATGTTTTCCCCATCCTCAGAGTTTCCAGAGAAACACAGTGTCCTTTACAGACATGGGGAACTGTAGCTTGGCCCCGGACATTGGGACTGCCACCCAAAACCGCTAGATTTGTCCTCCTGTCCCCATTTCCCCATTTCACAAACACAAAACTTCTCTGTTATTGAGGCAGAATTCCCACCGAGAAAGTGATGAGTGAAGGTGGGGTCAGACAGGGAGGTGTAGCCCATGCCCTGCAACCCCAAGGCTCGCTGCCTCCCTCCTTTCCAGTAGAATGGGAAAGGGGTAGACAGCTGGGTTGGCCTTTGCATGGACCACCTCTCACATCCAGGAGAGCCAACCTGGTTGTAGCATCACCCAGAAAGTGTCAGCCCCCATGGCAGCACTAACCCCTTGGCAGGACGCTGCCTTTTGCCTTCTTTGCCCCCTCCCTTGAGCCTGCCTGTAAAAATAAGGCTGTTATTTGCCTGGCATCCATGCCAGCACATGACAGGAACGGATTATCTCAGACCTACACTGTACGCAGAGGAGACAAACCCATCAGCTTTGCTCTGCAGAGCATGGTAGAACTTTCCTGCTTGAGAGTTTAAATTGACAATGGCCATGAGTCACTGTGAGGTAGCAAAGCAGGAGGGCAGGCATCGAATAAAATCACACTCCCCTTTCTGCAGGGCTTCCGTGCTTTAACTAGAGGTCTCAAAAAGTTATTTGAACAGGGCAAGTTTGATATCACTGGGGTTATGGCAATGATGGACTGCCTTGGGATGTCTGTCAGGCAGAAGGAGGACCCTGCAAGGCTGCAATTCAGGAAGCTGATAGTGAAAACTTCAGGGCAGTGAAGGAGAGGTGCGATTCTCAGGTGGTTTCAAAGGGGGAAAAAGGAATGTCTCAGAGACCTTTGAAATGTACTCAGGTGTCTGTCTGTAGTCTAAGGTGATTATCACTCTGTTGCACAAGTGTAATTAATTTTATAGCAAAGTAACTAGGTCTTTAGTAAAATAAAAGAGAAGGGGAGGCAAGATTTGCCTCTAGGACACCAGTTCAAATTAAATTCAGGAAGGGACTAGCTAAACTGGGAATATTGTGGATATATGAGTGTGTAATCAGTTTTGGAAGGGACATTCAACTTCATGCATCAGTGATAGAATGAGAGGAAATGGCCTCAAGTTGTGCCAGGGGAGGTTTAGATTGGATATTGGGAAAAAATTCTTCACTGAAAGGCTGGTCCAGCATTGAAACAGGCTGCCCAGGGAGGTGGTGGAGTCACCTTCCCTGGTGGTATTTAAAAGACGAGTAGACAAGGTGCTTAGGGACATGGATTAGTGGTGGAATTGGCAGTGCTGGGTTGATGGTTGGACTTGATGATCTTAAAGGTCTTTTCCAACCACTATGATTCTGTGATTCTGTCATTATGTTAGACCTGGATGAGACCTACAGCAGGACCAGGCCATACCTCATCCCTTATGGCAAGACATGTCCACCTTCCTCTTCAGCATCTTCTACTGGTTACTGCCACAGACTGCAGACCTGATTTAGTCTGGTTTTATAGTTGTTTTTTTTTTTTAAGTCATAATCACTGTGCTCCTGATGACACCCTTCCATACTGCTCTGGGAGCTCTTGCAGAGAGAGGCACTGGTAAAAAATTGCAACTCTATCACACCAAGAAGTCTGCAGAATTTTTTCAACACAAGTTATTTCTTTTTTAAAAAAAATGTAGATTCCAAAGGCTGTGAACTCATCCTATTTCTTCCTCCTGGGAAGCAAAGCATGTTCACCCTTTTTCTTGTGATGGAAAAGTTGCACCAAAGGGAAACATTTGCAGGTAAGAAAGGTTTTTTTATAGAGTTAAACTGAACAACAACTACAAATCTGTCCTGTGTGCCTGCCTGATTACATACTTTCTGTGCCCAAAGGGCAAGAAAAGAAAAGCGCAGTGTGTGTTTAGACAGCCCCATGGAGACATTCCTTGTACGTTGGGTGTTCATTGGAACACTTTAATATGGATGTCTACATTTACTCCACCCTGATGGTTGAACTCCTTCAGATTTCCAGAATGATGAGTGACCTGGAATTTATAATTACAATAGGTGTCATGCAATTAATCACCACCTCGGAGCTGTCTTCTGTCGCTAACTGCTTTATGATACTAATCCATTGCAGCAAATGCATGAGAATGGCTTGTGTAACATAACTATTTCCAGCTGAGACAAGTTCAGTGGGGTTCCTACCACCCGGACAGGCGTGAAAACCCCTTTCTGCAACAGCTGCTTTCTGCAAATACCAGGGTGTTCCAGGTTGCAGACACAGCAGAATTCAGTATCCAGTTCAGATACCAGCAGATGACACCTATGCTTGAAATCCTCTTTAAGCAACTATTTTTTTATTTTCCCAGCAGTTTATATCCATTCCAGATCTCTTTTTCCAGGTCGTTCTTTTGGGGGAGATATGTGGGGTAAGTGTTCAGGTAAGTAAACTGCAAAGATCAGTCAAAGACAGAAATTCATCCAGAGAACAAGGCAGAAGTTAAATACAGTTTGAAGAAAACCAAGGAAAACAAAGAAAATGCAAGTATATGCCCTTTAAACCTCAGCACTTGCACATGTAGTTAATTATTAATTATTGATATGGTTTATTGATGTATTGATGTATCAATTTGTGCCACCTAGAGGACAGATCCCATTGTTCAGAACAATGTACAAATCCATGACAGTATCTGAAGAGCTTATAAAGTTTTTCCAATGAGAAGTGCAGATGCTGGAACACTGAAACATTTGGACGCTGAGAATATCTCAGTTTTCCCCCCAGATTATGGGTAGAGTAAGAAATGAAGTCCAGAGCTTTTGAATCAGACAGTTTGTTACATTCAGTAAAATTATTTCAGCTCTCAGTCTTGCAATTTTTTGTAAAATGGTTGAATTCTCTTTACTGAGGGGCTCAAAATTGTAATGGGAAAAAAAAAAATCTCCTCTCAAAATTCAACATTTTAATCAGCCTTGCAACTTTTAAAAAAACATCTTGTTTTCAAAAGAAATCAGAAATACTTGATTTTTAAAAAAATAAATAAATTAGAAATATTTCCAGCAAACTAAGGTCATAATTTCCATTCAGTTCTATTTGCAATTTTGGTAGGAGATGAGAGACTCCAGTCTGCAGAAGCAGATCATTTAGGGAAGGAAACAACAAAAGTTTTACCAGAAAGTTTAATTAAAATAGGAGTAATTAGGTGCTCAGGAATCACAACACAAACTTGGCACAGGATCAGTCTATGCTAGCAGTGTCTTTTTGCTGTATGTCTCTGCCCTTGTACAGATGTAACTGTAATTTCAGTTACTGGTTAACCAGTTTGCCATGAAACTTCATTCTTACAGGCTGGTTTGTGCTATAACTGTTGGTATCTGACTGCAAGTCCAGAGGGATCAGAGCTGAGGGTAACAACCAGATTTTCTGCTTCACTAGAAATGCTGCAATTTTCTATTCCAACATAAAATTACTTAAAACTATTAGGAATTTAATAATCTCACAATCAATATTATCTCAGGTCACAGAAATGTATTATTCTGAGCAAACAGCTGCAATTGTTTGACCTCTTAAAAAGAAATTTAGTATGTGAAAGCAAAGGTTTTGTTTTGAAAAGTAAATTTAAATAGAATAGCAAAATAATCAATTCTAAAACTGGAGACATGAGATACTGCAAATTCATAACAATGCTTAATTTTGTTAGCTTTGCTGTTAATTTTTTGTTTTCAGTACAATCAGTGTATTTGTAAAGGATGTTTAACGATACCAGCTGTGTTTGTATTTCACCCAAAGTAGTTGCGTTTCTTTGTCTCAATTTCCCAATATAAAAATGGTGGAGAAGAGAAGAAAGGAGGAAATCTTGTCCTTTTTCTTGCCACTGGTTGTTTTGTCTATTTATTCTACAGACTCCTGGGCTGTTTGTGATGGGTCTGAACTCTCCAACCCCAGCTCAGAGACCAGGTCTCCAACGGGAGCTGTTGAGCAGAGAGCACCGTGTTGCCATTGAGTGGTTTTGCTCTGAAGGCCACACGTTAGTTATGTCTGACATCTCTGGATGCCACAAACTATCTAGATAATAGAAAGTCTAGGAGAAAACAAGGCAGATGAGTAGCGGAGGAGGTGAGAATACTCGGCTCCCCCGGAGCTGTTACTATTTATACCTCAGGGATTCCTCAAAATAGCCTCCACTGTGTTTACAGGGTGGTTTTCTCTGGCATGAATCATGTGAAGATGTGCATTCCTCCTGCTCAGCATTGCCTGCAGATCATGGGGTCTGGAGAAGGCTGAGGAAGAGAAGGTTTAATGGTGTCATGAGGAAGGACACCCAAAAACCTTCTTAGCCACTCACAGGCAAACTCCTCTCTTCAACCACTGAGGCTACATCATGCTGTCAATTAAGAGCAAGTCCAGACCTGCCACCCACCTTGATTCATTTGCTGTCCACTTATGGCCCAGCTGATACCATGAGCTGAAGGCCCTCTGGTAGGGAAAAGTCAACCCCAAACATGGACACCACGTCCATGCAGACTGCAGTGATGAGCCAAGGGAGCACTGTCGCAGTCTGCAGTGACGAGCCAAGGGATGGCTGAGCAGGCTAGTCCCAGCCCATCCAGATGGCCCAGGGACGCTTTTTTCACCTGATCAGGATGGATACTTAAAACCCAAATGGAGCTTAGAGTGCTGGATGCAGGGACCAGCCTGCTTAAATCCCATCTTCACCTCCAAATAGGGATGTAGCCCGAGGAGGTGTTAGGAAATCCAACGATCCTGGTGGTCACTGCCTCATTATCTCGGGCTCTTACTAAGGACAGGGCTGGATACTTCCAATGAAAACCAAATAACAAGAAGAAGAAGACTGAGCCATATCTCCACCCAGCCCTTCCATAATCCCCAGTAACCTCTGTTGAGCTCTCCTCCACTTGGCCATGGCTGCACTCGTTCATGCTGCCTCTGCAGCTGCCCACCCCACCAGGGTCACTGCCTCATTATCTCGGGCTCTTACTAAGGACAGGGCTGGATACTTCCAATGAAAACCAAATAACAAGAAGAAGAAGACTGAGCCATATCTCCACCCAGCCCTTCCATAATCCCCAGTAACCTCTGTTGAGCTCTCCTCCACTTGGCCATGGCTGCACTCGTTCATGCTGCCTCTGCAGCTGCCCACCCCACCAGGGACTCAGCAAGCCCCATCCTTCCACCACTGGAGAGAGAAGCATTTCTGCCTCCTGCATGGCCCCAAGTCAGTCCCTCTCACCATTTTCTCCAGTGGGCTCCGATTGAGCTTGGCTCAACTTTAAGCCAGACGTGCTTTTCACTACCCTCCCATAGACCCAGATTTCCACACCCTTTCATTTCCCTCTCTGCAATAATCCTCATCTGTGTGCCACAGAAGCTGATAGGCCTTGCTGAATTGATGGCTACGAAGTACTGCAAATCCACTACATTGGAAAACTGACTTCAGTCCCATTTTTTCTGCTCAAAGCTTCCTTCAGAGCCCTGAGAAATGCCAAAACACAGATTTAAAAATTTTAGGCATTCCCCTGCTTCATCTTCCCCATGGAAAGATGAAGGTGCTTTACAAACATGACAGAGGTGCTTTTATCTCAGATAGTAAATCCATAAAGTGCCGCCATGTGTAAGGGGCAGTCAGGACTCTGAGAAGACCCAGTTTGAGTAGAAAGCTGCCTAAATTAGTGGGAAATACATAGAAAGCAGCCAGGAGGAGTATTAACTGTGAACATTCCCCAGAAGTTTAATACGAGAACTGGTCAGGTGTTTCCAGTGATAAATGAGATTCTGGAAGAAAAAGGTCTTTCCCTCCCTTCTCACTCTACCCTGTAGCCCACTTACTTCCAAGCTTCTACTTTAGCCAGTATTTAACTAGTTATACAAAATATAAGGAAGGAGATGAAAATCCCATCCCAGGTAATCTCATTGTCTCCTACCAAGAAGGCTCTGTGTTTAACAGCCACAGCATAAACCAGGTAAAGTTATTCACACTTGGCCTCTCCCACAGCCCAGGAAAGTGCTGTAACCACTGGGCTTTGAGTCTACTAGTACACACACATGTCTGAGGGCTCGTCTCTGCTGTCTTTTGTGTGGGTTTGGCAAGCCCTGCACATGCCTAATGGATCAGGTCTTGCCAAAAAAACAGAAAGTGGGGAACGCCTAGTTTAAGAGTCTCTCCAGGGCTTGTGCACAAGCAGCTCACCATGTCCAAAGAGCTAAATCCAGAGGGGATTAAGTGCTCAAGCCTAGTATGTAGATCTCCTTGAGAAACCTAAAACCTGAGCTGCCTAAAACCTAACACTGTAGGTCCTTTAGGTTCCTAGGTGCTGACGTTCCTCCAAAGGAGTGCACACAAAACGGTCTACACCCCAGGCCTTTTGACACTCATATTTCTGCTGCTGCACGGCAGACATCCTACACGAGGTACGTGCACATCCCCATGGCGTAAACATTCTCCACCGCATTCAGACTGTTCTCCTGTTTCCTAAAACAACAGAGTTGTCCCCATCATTTTATGACATTTTGGAAAGGAATTCAGAGGTACATTGAAGGACACATAACAGAGCGGGGACAAACACTGATAACATTGGCAAAGTGGCAAACAGAGTGGGTGTTTGATAGCTCCCCAAATACAGACTTCCACCCTCTGCTTAATGATAGGAAAAGTGTAGACAGGATATCCCTGCAGGGTGTCTCTTGAGGAGAGTTGTTGGCAAAATGTGTGTTTCTCTACACACGGTGAGCAAAGGTGCTTTGAGCCAGAAGGGTTTTTTTATTGTGTAAGAGAACAAAACAAGAAAGAACAAAAGTCGTTTTCATGAGAGAAGCGTGTAAGCGTGTGTGTGCGCGTGCTCCCTCTATAATAACCTGCAATGAAGTGAACATAAATTGGCTGCCTGTGTCTCTAAATTGAAATTTAACATTGCTGTAGACATTAACAGTCGTAACAACACAGAGTTCCATACTTGTTAGCACTCATTTACTTCCAAATCCTTTAAGAAACTCTTTAGTTGAAAGAGCAGAAGGCTAGTGTTTGCAGGTGTAATGCAAGTTGGGTTGGCTGTGGGGACAAACTGGTCCTCAGAGGGTCAGAGATGATAAGAAGTGAGGAAAGTACAAGAAAACACTGGCAGATGTGTAGGATGAAGCTGGTGTTTGTAGAAGGCCATGCATGGTTGGACAGCAAATTGAAGGTAATTCGGTGTTCCCACTCCTTAGAGTTGATTTCTGAAGGAAAGATGGGAACACCTTCCCCTCTTTATTTCCACCAGAGAGTGACAGTGTTGAAATTAAAAGCCAAGACCTTCCACTGGAATGGCATGTGCAGGACACTGTTCCTCAGGTCAGCTAAAGCTTTAATGTCTATGAAAGGAAGGGGAAAGAAAAATTGGGTACAGAGAAAAGTGACGTATGTTATTGCTCATTGATCTTCAAAAGCTAAGGCTTTTTTAAGAGCTAAAGTCAAAGAGGGCCCAAGAGTCTGGACAAGACAACTCTATCCAAAGGATTATCCACAGCATGAAAATGACTGAAAGTCTGGCTGACACTGGTTTGAGTGTCCAGAGGTGGAGAGCTAGAGGGGCTTGCCTTTACAGGATCTGTCATTGCACTGCAAACCCACATTCCTGTAAAATACTGAACACCCAAGAATCAAAACTTCTGAAGTTACCTGTTGCCTTTGAAGGTTTGTCCGTTGTGCAAAGTTACATAGTTCAGAAAGGTCTTTCTGAACTCAGCTTTGATCTGAGTTGGTATGAAAAGAACAGAAGGTCAACTTTTCCTCTCACTGATAGTCCCACAACTTCCAACACAGTTCTGGGTGCTCTCACCATGCTCTCAGCAGGACCTAATCCTGTTGCTTGTGCATAGCAAGAGGGAAAGGAGTCCAATTTGGACCTGCTGTTAATGTTTGCCCTGATAAAATACGAGCTAAGAGAGAGGCTGGTTAGTGCTTTGGAGGCTCAGCTCTGGCTCAGTCATCCTCTACCCTGCTTTTCCAGTTGTTCAAATCATCATGTTTTTTAGGCTCAAACGTTTGTAATTCAGTGCCAGCAAGACAAGCTGCTTTGCACAGCTAATTGCATGCAGCAGCAGATGCCTCATTGTACTACGGTTGTCTGGACATGATATAGCAAAGCATTGGTCTAGCTATGTCAGAGGGATGAGCAGAAATATTAGGAGGACGATCTGCCCTAGGTTAACGGCATAATGACAGAGGTGTGAAAATTATGAGTTGTGGCAGCCCTGGGAGGCATCTTATTTATCTACGTGGTGACAGATGCCACCTAAGGAAGGGGGTATATATGCTACAGACAGATGATGTAACACAAATCTTCATTAACATTAGGCACTTTTAGCAATAACTATTCAGATGACAGTTCATGGAAAGCACACATTCCTGCAGGCAGAGAAGCTACAACCAGGAGCGTACCCCACCCAGATCTGCAGAGCAACCCTGAGGCACAAACCTACACAGGCACAATGGCTTGCCTGAGAAGGGCATGTTGCACCCAGCCCTTCGTTGTTTCATGGTGCCTTGTGTCCTGGGCTGCTCCAAAGGTGACTGCAACTAGAAGCCACAGGCACAATGTCAATGCTGGAGATACGTCTTCCATGACTGTGTCATAGGAAGAGTAGACTACATATATGGTGAAGAAAGCAAGATGTTCTAGGGGAGAATAAAGGTGTCCCCACCATCAAATCAAAGGTTGTAAATTACTCCATCCCTGAGATATTTATCATGTCTTCTGCAGTCTTGGGGATGTTACTCTGTTATATCCTATGTCACCATTGTTTTAGATCACTGTCTTCTGGATCTAGTCATCAGCATCAGGTCTAACTAGAAGCACTTCAGCTTCTCTAACCTACTATTCTGTACAAACATAACAAGAGCTCAGGCTGAGAGACAGCACTGTTTTGTGGGATACTGGCTCACCTCAGCATCAGCATCAGCACCAGTCGTGAAAGTATGATTGCAAATCTTATGAAAGTCTTCTTTAAAAGCCTGGGCTCTGGATTCATGTGATGCTGTGAGAATCTCAGTTTACAGGGCTTGAAAGGAGGTTTCTTAGTCTGTGTAGCAATAAGGTAAAACCGGAAAACATAAATCCTAACACAGAAAAACCTAATTACATGGAGGATCTTCCTCCATGGTTTCAGAGAAGGGGTTGGGAATGCATCCTGGAGATGATGACCTGACTTTATTCTAGAGGAGCACCTGTACCTGCTACAGTGATGCTACCTAAGCATCACCACTGCAGAAAACTCACTCTATATATTATGAAGCAGGGGTGGTTCATGATCTGTTAGATGTGACTATCTCCCCAACTTGCAGCTACACTGCCATGCTGCTGTAATACGTGCTCCCTGTCTCAACATTGGCTGGAATTGGGCAGTCATGCAGCAGATCTTGAGCAGCCAACTACACAGTAGCACCATTCCAATATGATGCTTTGCAGCACGTACAGGTGAAAAGGGATGTGAGATGCTTTCACGGTGCCACGTTCCTCAACTGTCAAGAAGCAAATACTTCCATGTGGTCAATACAAAACAAAAAAACAAACAAAAAAAAGGATTTTAATCCACCAAGGTGCCAGCTTGGTTTGGCCTTGACATAAATGCTGAGAGAGGATAAAAGCTTCTGGGAGGACAGGCCAGATGGGAGGATTATCTCCATTGTTTTTGGAAAGGCTCTGACTTTACAAACATTCAGTCACAGAAATGAACAAAAACATCTTTTGCGGTAAGTGCTGCCTGCACTGAGCCTTCTCCCCAGCTTGCTGATATGCAGATCTCACCACACGCAGCTGGGCTGGAGCTTTGTGGTTGCCAACCTTTCTGTACCAATTTTGGTAATAGCTTTCTACGTGACTCGGGAATGACTAAGCAGAAAGGAATTAGTGGGGACTCTTTGTTCTTGAAGCTCAGCCGAAATATGAACGTGCTGGTCTGACAAAAGCCGACTCTTTGCATAAAGAAAATAAAAAGGTCTGGAAGGTTAATGAGTGACATAATCAGCTCTCTGGGAAACGCGCATAGGCAAGGAATGAAAACAATGTGCAACTGAGATAATTGATTACCCACAGTGGTGCACTCACCTGTAGCAGCATGGATTCCCCACCACGCTGACTGAACGTGGCTCATCGAGGCCCAGTGATGAGGCAAAGTCTTCAGAGGGCTCAGCTGGGATCCTCAGCACCTCTGTCGTGCTCGGAGGAGGAGGAAGGCTGGCTCTGACGGTGGGCTTTTGCAAAGAGGCTGTTGAGGTGCAAAGTCTGCAGTTAGATGAGGTGTGCAGGAGGAGCAGGGAACGCTGAACCCTTTTCCCACCGGAGTTTTAATGCAGAGCATAGTCTGCTATTAGGGATGGAAGGGATGTGAATTCCCCTTCTGGTCACCAAGTGCTTAAGTAAGTCTTTGAAGCTCTGAGTTGCTTCCTAAAACTGGAAAATAGCTCTTCACAAAGTCCTGTCCAAAAGCAGCCCTTGTTCTATATTTTAAATAAATGGTATATGCCTGATTTCAGGGCAGAGCTGTGCCTTTGGGAAGAGGAATTTCACTGTAGCCTTCCCACATCCCTACGCTCAGTGAGCAGCAAGAGTTGAGACACAATCTTAATTTCCCCAGTGGTTGTCTCTAACCAGTCTTCAGCCCCTCAGCTCCATGGAAGGAGCCAAGCACCTAAATGTTTGAGGTTACAACACTCAGTGGTCACAGAGCCTAAATACCATCATTGAACTGTCTATGCTGGAGTGTGGAATACCCCTGTGGGGTGACAAGGAGGTAGAGGGAAGGTGACCTGGCACCACTGTGTGCTGTGGGATTCATGGAGCTGTCAAACAAGGCATGGAAATGAAATTGCAGCTGACTTTGGTTCAACTAATTATATCTGTCTGACATAACGTTGCTTTTGATGACCAGATGAATGAATGATACATGAGCAAAGCTTCCATCTAGGTGCTGAGCAAGGATGTGAAATCCTGTGCATCACTCTCTAGAGATATGCTGAGCTTAGAAAAATAGGCTGGTCTGGGCTGTGACCTCCCTGGCCAGGTCCTCAAGGCGATGGACTAAACTCTCTGCTTGTTTCAGTCAGGGAGGCGCGTTGCACATGGAGCCTCCCATCCCAGGCCTTGGAGACTGTCAAAGATCAAGAGATCTGTGGCAATTATTTTAGCCTAAATACTTTGTACAAAAAGTGAATGCACTGTCAGCATTCAGTCGGTGAATGCAACAATACCCACTCAAAGGCCAGGAAGAGCTCAGTGGAGTGCAGAAGACCCAGACCTGTGACTGCATGAAGAATTTGTCTTCACTGCTGTGCAATGGGCAGCACACAAGGACAAGAAGAGTCATGTCCCTACAGCAATGAGTGCCCGGGAGGCTGGAAGGCAGGACACCATTGTTATCACCAGGACTTAAAGATTTTGTTTGTTGTTCTCACAAAGAATGAGTAACAGATCAGGCTGGTTTCCTAAAAGGATATTAATCACTTTTGTCTGTTGCCCCACAGTCTGTTCTCTGCATTCCCAGTAAAATGAGCTTCCAGGTCTGGGAATGTACCTATCTGGGTTTTATTCACAGTTATCTCTACTGACATCAGTAAAGGTTACCCAGGAAATCAGAGCACTGAGTTTCACCTCCCTCATCTGCCACAGCACTGCTGGAGGGTGGTTCAGCTCCCCAGCTTCCAAGAGGGGATGGTAGCACTGCCCTTTCCCACAGGGCACAGGGGAGAGTGGTGAGGATGTCAAATGGAAATGTAACCAAAACAGGGATGGTCATTGGCCTCTATGTCCTTATGGGGTTTGTATCTGTTGTCTACACTGAACTTTGATAATTAGTTGTGACCAGTTTCAGTGTCGACAGGGACATTAAGAAGCTCACGTGCCCCTGGAAGCCATCTGTGAACTCACTTCCATTCACAAAGGCTGGAATAGCCAAAATCACCTTGCTCCCAGTGCATTTTCTCATACTTGGGTGCCAATGAACATTTGTACCTCTGGTAGTGGCTTCAGCTCCTTAGATAGCTCATTTAAGTGAAAATGTGTGCAAAAGTCTTAGTCTGGGTCCTGGAAGATGGATATCTGGAGCACAAAAGCAACACAACCAGCAGTGAAATTTTTATGGTCATGCACAGCAAAAGTGGAGTGGAGAGAGGAAGGGAACAGTGATCTCCATTCCCATTTATTCATGTCAGAGGGGTCCATTTTAATCATAGAATCATCGAATGTTGTGAGCTGGAAGGGACCCACCAGGATCATGGAGTCCAACTCCTGTCCCTGCACAGGACAATCCCAACATTCACACCATGTCTCTGAGGGCACATGTTGGCCAAATGCTGCTGGAATCTTGTCAGGCTTGGTGCCATCAGCACCTCCCTGGGGAGCCTGTTCCAGTGCTCCACCACCCTCTGCCTCAAGAACCTTTTCCTCATGGCCAACCTCACCCTCCCCTGCCACATCTTCCTGCCATTTCCTCTGCTCCTGGCATTCGCTGGTGGCCAGAGAGAAGAGATCAGCGCCTGCCCCTCCTCTTCCCCTTGGGAGGAATCATCACTGTCCAGCTTTATCCTTGCACAGAGTGGCAAATCTCAACCTGAGATTCTCATTCAGCACCTCTACCCTATTTTGAATATGCATAATGCCATGTGCAGAAAACACCTTTGCTGTTTGCCTTTGCTGAGCCTGTTTTACCTTGGTGAGCAGGTTCCCAAGCCCTGAATTCCTGTGCCTTCCTGTGCTCTCAGTCCAGCAGTCACCATTATTAATGCATCAAAATGTGAAGGTCAGTTAAGTTGGGCATTATTCTCTTTAGCATGAGATCAGACCACTACATCTGGTGAGTCTCTGTGTAGGACTTCATCTCCTACCTACCTCCACCCTCTGAAGATGTCTCCTGCACATCACTGAAGCAAAGGCTGAATAGTTTGGACATACACATGTGATTTTCAAAAAGACATGCTCATATGGATGAATCCCAGACCTGATAACTCTCCAGGCTGGGGAGGAGAGCATTTCTGGGCTTGTGCTCTTGCCATGGTACAAGCAGACTCCATGGACATGACAAATTTCCTCCTTCGAACAATCACCCCAAGGTAAAAGTCATTTACATGGGCATTGTGTGGGGGCTTCCCTGGCTGCTGGAATGCAAACCATGGGGTATGAATCAGCTGTACTGTGTTGAGACACTGGTCCTCTTCATCTCATTGAATTAGAGTAGGGGGGAATTCTTTGGAGGCTGATAAATGAGACCCACTTGAGTACAAGCATCATTAACTCCTGGGGTCATGAGAAACTCAAACCAGCAGCTATAGCTGAAGGAATCTCAGGAAAATAAGTATCAGTCCCCAGGGGATGCCCAAAGGAGGCAGAAGCCCACTAAGAGTCTCATAAATACATGTCCAATGTTTTCTTTGCTCCTATTTGTAGTCTGCTGTTGGGATAGTCGTCGTGCCCTGGAATGTGGTCACACTTTGTTCCTCAAGTGAGCCGCCTTGCCAAGATACCGATCAGCACACTGCTCTCCTCAATCTGGTCGGTCAGGTGTGGAAGTGTGAGGGACCAGGCAGGAGGGAAAAAATGCATGCTGCAACTAAAAACCCAAATCATCTGTCACGATCTGGGAAATGTATTGGCAAATGGTCAGAGAAAACAACGTTCAACCCAGTGGCCTCTCCCATGGCTCCTTGGAGTGTCTCCAGCCTCACACCTTTGTTAGGCTCTGGACAGATTTCAGTTTTGTCTCTTTCAACACTTCCTTCTCTCCAGCATTGCCCTCATCGCCTCAATCGATCACCATCAGCGTCTCCTCTCACCTGTACATGGGCTGGCACCATAACCATTCCCTAAATCAGCACCTCGGAGAAGTTATGGCCATGTCTGTAAACAAGGTGCAGGGCTTTTACAGTGAGCACAGTTCATCCCTGGAACAGTGTTGCAGGGAAGGATTGAGTTGCCACCACTTGGTATCCACAAATGGAGTCAGAGTGGCTCCTTCAGGGTAATATGGAGCCATGGACCACTGAAGAAAACAGTAGGGCAGAAAAGTCTTCAACCTCCTACACACGCAGCATACTGCACCCACATCCTCGACTCCAGCTAGCCTGGGCAGCTGCCTTGCAGAAGGTTAAACCATGACTTGTCTTGCGGTTGGACTGCATTGTCTTGCCTTGTCTTCCCATGTAGGAGTTGGAAAACAAGCTCTGCTTGGAGTAGATTAACCATCACAGAATCAAGAATATCTTAATGGCATCTGCCATATGCCCAGCCTAGCAAACACATCTCTCTCTCCCACATGGTATTGATGCACAAAACGAAAGCCACACCATGGAGGCTAACAAGATTTAACATAGAGTGAGATCATAGCTGACCTGTCCAGAGTATTTCTTCAAACTTTGTGCAGTATTTGTGTGTCTGGGGGGCAGTGATCGATCTATCTTCACATACCTATGAAGGAGGGCAGGTCCAACACCTTCATTTCATAGTTGAGGAGCAAAGACATGGTAAGTTATGGTCCAGATCCACAGAAATAGGCACCGAACTCCTGTTGAAGCATCTACTTCCTCACTGAAACCAACAGGCAGTTCAGGACAGAAACCAGAGCACCTCATGTCCTGCGGCTTCCCCCCATCCAAGTAGTGATGATTTCCTTACAGGAGACATCTGCCTTTCTGCTGGAAATCCAGTGGGGAAAGTTGTGTACCTTCTTCCTCCAAGGACCCAGTTGGAGAGTGTTTGGAGTAACAGCCCTGTATCAAGAGCACTTCTCCAGGAGGGTGCCTTCTCTTCCTCAGCAGACAATGCTTTCCTAGTGGAGAGGGCTTGCTCCATTTACACTCACCCTGGTGTTTCGGAGCTACTGGAAACTCAATGGAAATGGTTGGTGCCAGCAAATGTATTTATTTTGTTTCTTTTCATTTCACACAACGGGGAAAAAAAGCCGGAAGAGGGGTTGCAATAGCAGATCTGTTCCCTCCAAGTGTGCGACTAGAGAGATGATGATGTACAAGGTGACCAGCACCTACCCTGCTGCCCACCTTCTTCAAACAGGAGCAAAGCTGGCTCCCAGTTGATGAAGACAACTGCCATTTCCAGTAGCATCTTTATATTCTCAGTGGGGAGGTGGACACATCTGGAATCACTTAGGCAATGTGTTGTCCACAGAGAGAGGAAGAGCAAAATTAGGCTTCTTGGTTTATTTTCTGCAGATGCTCCAAGACAATGGCCTCTCCTCTGACTGACAGTTACTCTAGGCCATCTGTCTCTCCTTACCATCCTTCAGGCAAGGCATGTAAAATTTCTAGAGGGTAGCACTTGAATTAGACACTTAATTGCCTTCCTGTTATGCACAGGACCAGGAGACATATTTGCCTCCTTACTACCTTGCAAGGCAACAGCTGCAGCGGTGCTACCAGAAGGGACCTGTTGGTTTTATGTCACCAGGTTTAATCCCAGCCTTGTTCTTAAGAGTTAAAAATTATTCACATCTGACTGGTGATCCATAATCTGGGTATCTCAGCTTGGTTTGCCTGTCACCATTGCAGCGCACAATGTGGCTGTCACAGGTTGGCCATACACCTTCAGCTGAGCTCTCCTGCCCCAGTTAAAGCCATGACAAAAAGCCTGGAAAAACACATTGGCAGAAAGATGCCAGAGCTTTGTCATACCTGACACAGCACCCAGCCTGACCCTTGCATTGAGAATTCCAGAGGGCCCATGGTGGACAGTGTGTGGGTAAAATTCAGGTAGGGCTTTTCATTCTTATGTCTCAAACATTCATTTATCCAATCAACTACAGAAAGCTACTATAGAATCATAGAATCACAGACTGGTTTGGTTAGAAGGGACCTTTCAAGCTCATCTAGTCCAACCCCCCTGTCATGAGCAGGGACATCTTCAACCAGATCAGGTTGCTCAGAGCCCCATTCAACCTGACCTGGAATGTTTCCAGGGATGGGGCTTCTACCACCTCTCTGGGCAACCTGGGTCAGTGTCTCACCACGCTCAGTGTAAAACATTTCTTCCTTATATCCAGTCTAAATCTCCCCTCTTTTGGTTTTAAACCATCACCCCTTGTCCTAGTGCTAAAGGCCTTGCTAAAAAGTTTGGCTCCATCTTTCTTACAGGCCCCCTTTAAGTATTGAAAGGCTCCAATGAGGTATCCCTGGAGCCTTCTCTTCTCCAGGCTGAACAACCCCAACTCTCATTCTTTCCTCATAGAAGAGGTTTCCCATCCCTCTGATGGATTATAAAATACAATATTTATTATTTGTACAACAATTAAAATACTGCCATTCAGAAAATGTCCAGATGTTTATAAATGTGTCCCCTTTTTTGACATCAGAAAAACTTATCACCGTGTAGTTAATGTGCAGCTTGTTGCTGGGGTTAGCTTACTGTTGGTCACCTTCATCAAAGAGTCTGTGAAGTCTGACCAGCAACAGGAGCTCCAAAATCAAAGGCAAATGATCTTCTCCCATGCCAGCTTCTGT
>NW_010326550.1:21033-39057 GCF_000700745.2 Antrostomus carolinensis | reverse complement strand
CACCTGGAGGTAACCGAGCTGTGAATCCGGCCCTCGACACACATGACATCGGGTAGTGAAGGCTGTGGCTGAGAGTGACTGACTCAGATGGCAACTGGTTGGCAGTCCTTCAAAGAGGCTTTCTTTGTCTTCTTTGTGGGAGGTGTAAATGAATTGAATGAAGACGCTGAAGGCTTTTCCCGTGCCAGTTATTAGCAATTTCACTTCTATATATAGCTTCTGCCTAACTTACTCTGGGTGAGCAAGCAGAGTGGCATGTGAGTTATCGCTCTTGTCACGTTCACATCTCTTGATTACATGCATTTTGTTTGCTTGCTCTATCGTGGTGATGTAAGTCAGGCTAAAAGAGGCTGCAATGCTGCATGGCTTCAACGTGCTGGAGTTACAGGCTCCAGTCTCCAGTTAGGAGGTACCTGAAGCATTGGCACTCCAGGGTGTCACAGCCTCAGGACAGGGAGCAGCGCTCCAAGGAATCCTCCATGGAAAGTCAGGCAGTTTCTGAGCTGTTTCCCCATCTCTCTGTGGTTCATCTGCAAGAAGAGAAGCAAGGGGAGACTAGCAAAATTACACTGGGGGAAGGCAGTGAAACTTCTTCCTGTGCCCCCTGTCAAGTAAAAGCCTATCAATCAGAAGGTTTTTCAGGAGTTTGTTTAATTTTCCTGTTCTTTTTCATTTCTCTGCATCCTGGACTGGCACCAGAATCAACATGACAAAGGCTGTTCAAATAGCACCATCAAGCTGACCTGATCCCAGCTCTCTCACGGGAGACTGGAGAAAAACATTGTGTACGTAGAACCTGCTTATACTGACCCAGTATAAACATGCCCACTTAGTACAGATTAGCAATATCTATTTTCCTTCTGAGCTGCTCCATTCCCTCAACCAAGCAGCCCTCAGATGAAGGAGCTTTCTTCCTGTGCTTTTTGAGGGGCAGCAAGTACAGTAGCAACTGGAGCTTCACACCAGAGAGCAGGGTTGAGTCAAGGAAGTTAATTAGAGAGAGCAAATCTGGGCCCAGTGCCCCATTCCCTCATCCCTGCCTCAATTAAGAGAGACTACCAGGCAGCCTGGGGGCTGATCCGTCTCTGGATCAGCTGTGCCAATGCAAAATGGCTGCAAAGGGCTCCTGTGCTGTGTTTAGAGTACCAGGTCCCTGTTGCACACAATGTTTGCAACACTCGTTTGCATTCACAAGGTCTTCAGGGTGCTGGTGTAAAAGGCCCATGGATGTTATTAGCCACCTCTGGTGACTTCCTTCTCTGTAGATCTGGGAGCAACTTTCCCCAACCAGTTGTCCCATGGGTAAGGCACCACCACTTGCAGTGAGGCAAAGCCAATGGTGTCCCTGCTGTGATTGTTCTCTGCAGATCCCATCTGTATGCTCTGCTGTCTAGATGGTCTCCCCATGGGAGCAGTCTTTGGCAGCTGGTGCCAAGCAGGACCCCTCCACCATGGTCCCATCTAAGCCCTGGTGCTGGGTGCTGAGCATGCCAACAGTTCAGAGCATTAGCAGGCCCCTGGGGCAAGTTTTCACACACACGGGCCAACACTGAGCCCCTTCGAGTGCTGAGGGTGTGTGCGTGTTGGCAGAATCAATTAAAATTCTTGGATCACCACCAACAGCTTTGAGTCTGTTTGGGCCAAATTCCCAATGGGGCCCCTTCATTGCTTCCATGTTGGCTGTGGCCAAGGTCTCTTGAGAACAGACTGGTCCAAGTTGGAATATGTTTTAGATAAACAGTGTGTCAGGTTATGGCATATGCTCAACAGCCTGAGCCAGCCTCAAATGGAAACCCCACCTGCAAGCCCGGCTCTCCTAGAGAGACAATGATGGACCATGACAATGGCTGTGGGCCCACCATGGATGGAGTACACCATGAAGTCCATAATCCCAAAAGAAGCCTCAGCAGACAGGATATTTTCCTTTTGATTTTGGCATCCCACTGACCAATTGCTGGGTGTAATTTTACAAACAGGCAGGATCATTTCAGGTGATGACCCTTTAAGATCCTGCTGGACCATCCCAAAGCAGTGGTGGTGATAGGTTGGAGGTGACTCATGCCTGCAGTACGTGTCTGTGCTCTCCTATCTGCCCTGGTCCATGGTGTTATCATCAGCCTCATTGAGAGGGGGAATTCATTTGGAATAAATTAAACGACTGCTCTTTTCTTCCCCTGCAAGAGAAACATGAGCAGAAACTGCCTGAGTGGAGCGACAGGCTGATCCAGTGAATAAACACGGAGCCTTTTCACAGTGAGGCTCCTCCAGGCACCAGGACTATCTGAGGATGAATTACAGCAAATAAGAGAGACCACTAGCAGCCAAAAGTACATAGACAAAAGCCAGAGCCAAGCTAAATGTTTCCAAGCCCAATGATCCCACTCGGGAATCCAAACCTCCAACTGGTTTTGAGATTCAATGAAGCTTTTCTCTCTCTCTCCTTTGCACGGGGCCATCCAGGGTAGGAGGCAGAACAGAGAAATGCCACAGAGGAGACAACTCATGGTGACCTGGATCAACCCTTCAAAGCATGATCAAGCTACGTCATGGGCAATCCCTGTTGCCACACAGCCATACCTTGGGTCTGATGCTGCAGTCAGACATTCCTGGGTGTAGTGACGATGCAGCTGAAGTCTTTTTTGGATATCCTAATGATGAGTGCGTAAATAAAGCCAGGGCCATAGCTAGGTATCTACCATTTTACGTTGTCAGCTTCTCAGGGCTTTACTCAGCTCTTCCTCAGACAAGTCATTTCCGGGTGGTGATTTGTGTAAGGAATGAGTAAAATATGATTAATGCTATCTAGGACTGACAGTCTAACAGAGAAACTCACGGGACCCACAAAAGGTAACAGACATAACACAGTTTTGTCAGTCCCACATTTATCATTTCATTTTAAAATAAAATATAAATTTATGGTGAATTTTTGACACTAGATCTTGATAAAATGATTTTTTTTTCCTGATTTTTAAGACCTCAGTCAATCGGGCTATAAGCACAAAGAGGGAAGAGGAAGCACCTTTTTCATAGAACCATTGAATCATGGAATGGTTTTGGTTGGAAGACACCTTAAAGCTCATCTAGTTCCAACCCCCCTGCCATCAGCAGGGACACCTTCCACTAGACCAGGTTGCTCAAAGCCTCATCCAGCCTGGCCTTTAATACTTCCAGGGAGGGGGCATCCACAACTTCCTTGGGCAACCTGGGACACTGTCTCACCACCCTCACAGTGTAGCCAACTCTTGCTTCTCTCAACAGCCAGAATATATCAGCCGTCCACCACACTTCTAGAGTAGGCAGAATAACCCAGTCCTGCAGTTTTTCTGCTACTTACTTTTTAAATACCACGAACAATACATTACATGCATGTATATATATGTGTGTGACTGTGTGCATGGGACATGTATGTGGTATACGTATATCTGTATCTATACCACATTTGTGTGAGTATACATATATTTAAAAATATATTCATACAGTGCTTAGAACAAAATGTCCTACTTTCTATTTAATCCATAAGCGTACTGCAGCTACAATGGCAGCAACTCCTTATTATACCAAACCTGAATATTTTTGGTAGAAAACAAATGATTCTTCAGCAAGTGAACCCTCTCCCCACCGCTCTATGACTTTTTTTTTTTTTCCCCAATAAAATAATGCATTATTTTCCTATTATAGTGATTAGATGATCACTCAGATGCAGAGAGCATCACCAATCACTGGTCTTGGGGCTGATCCTTGCAAGGTGCACCCTCTACATCACTTCTCCAGCATTTCTTTGAAGAATCATCCTCCAGCTTCTCTGTACCAGCCCGTAGAGAACAACAGACTCCAGAGCTGGCAGGTTCAGATCAGACCAGAAGGGCTGTGAGGATGGATGTGGTAAAGGGAGAGAGAGAGGAGTCCAGTGTAATCCTGATCATAGCTTACATGGCCGCCAAAGGGCCAAGTCTTCTGCAGCTTTATGCCTGTCCCTTAGCACAACACTGGCCCTTTCCAGCTCCAGTTCATAGAATGGTTTCGGTTGGAAGGGACCTTAAAGATCATCTAGTCAATTCCTTTCTCGTTGGTCTCCTCTTGTCTCTGTTGTTGGTCTTTATTGTTGGTCTCCCCCTTTCAGGCTTGTGATTTCTAAATAGGTCCTCTCAATGCAACCCAGCAACTCTCATGACTTATGGGGACCTCTAAGGACACAATCAGGCTATAAAAACACTTGAGAGATTTTCACAGTGACCCCTCCAATGACTCCAGGGTGGAATAACCATGAGCACAAGGATCCCAGGGCAGTGGTGGAGTCCCCATCCCTGGAGTGATTGAAGAGTCATGTAGACATAGTGCTGAGGGCATGGGTTAGTGGGGACTTGTCAGTGTTGGGTTAATGATGATCTTGAAGGTCTTGATGATCTTGAAGGTCTTTTCCAATCCAGGCAATTCTGGGATTCTGTGATCAGGCTTGCTCTGGTGCAAGGTTCTTGTTCTTGAAGGAGAAACAGGCAGAGTAGAGCACAGACATGCTGCAAGGAGCCATACTTTCCACAGCATTTCATGTGCAGTGCCACCAGCGTGAAAAAACACACACGTGTCCCTTGGAGAAACACATATACACCTTGGGCAGTCACCCACACATACTTTCGCTCGCAGTGACACACTTCATGTTTTCAAAAAATGCAAATATGCGCTTAAACAAGTGCAAACACACACACACACACTTCATCTCTCTCTTCCTCACTGTCCCTCTGTCACACACAGTCAGACACACAGATGTTTAGAGAAGATAGATGTAGTCACTTCTGTAGGGTCTCTCACAGGAGGATCTACATCTTACAATACTTATCCACCCTGTAGTACTTTCAGGGCCCTTTAAATACAAGTGAAAACATGCAATATTTTCCTTGTGGAACTTCCACTCTAAATCAAGATTGAGAACGTGCCAGAAAAATGCAGACGTTATGCAAGGAAGGGAGATGTAAAAACTCAATTGGAAAAGAGCTGCTGAGAAATTTGCATTAATTAGTTTGTTTTCTCCTCTCGGACATGCATCAAACCTATGCACAACACTGTATTTTTTTTAAGGAAAAACTGTTTTTTTTTAAGGAAATATGGATGATAAAATAAAATCCCACTAGATGGCACTCCGTGGACATGCATAATTCACTTTCCAAATGGCACAGAACCCTTCGCCAAATGCGAGCTGGCTGCAGGCTTGCCGCAGAGCTCAGTGGCCTGACTGATGCAACGCTGGGAGCTGGAGCACCTCATGCCCCATGAGCATGGTCCTGAGCATCCATGTGGAGAGCCAAAGCCTTGTTTCTGTTTCCCACCTGACATCAAGGCACGTTTGTCTCCATGTTGATCATTCGGGGGGATCTGCTTCCCCTTATGTAACTCAAGGTGCTGTGATTTGTGTCTCAAGAGTGGGAAGTGAGACAAGGAAGGGATTTGGTGAAATAAAGGGGTGAAGCGTGCTGGGGAGAGAAGCCCTGGAACTGCAAGTTCTGACCTTCTGCTCTAGTCAGGGGGCTTCAGCCAGCCAGGAAGGATGACCTGTAGTGCAAACAACATCAAAAAGCCTTGTGTTAGGGCAACCAAAAATGTGCTTTGACCCTTCAATCAATAGCTCATGCCAGGGAACTTCCCTATGATGTGCCTGTAGGGCAGAGACAGCAGAAAGGGGCATCTTCCTCCTCCTGTTCCCCTTGCCCACCAGCTTCCAGCCTGCCCACCCAACTGAGGAGACCCACATGGGGCATTTGGCCAGAAGAAGACCAGGCTAGGCACAGCTGGTGGTCACTGCTTGGTGAAAGAGAGCTGGAAATGGTCCTTTTTTGCTTGAAGGAATATAATTATCAATGAGGTGAGGGTTTGAGGGCTTCCTGACTACATAGCACAGTGACAGGGCTGCAAACGAGGGCAGACGGGAGAACCAGAGCCCAACAGGAAAACCTGCTGCATGCTGTGAAGATGTGGCTTGGGCTAGAGGAACACCTAGAGAAACCCAAGACCAAATCTCTTCTTCCATCTGGCCTCAAACCCTTTTCTTCTGTGTGTGCCAGGCTCAGGGATGCCTGTGGGAGCAGATGAGCCCATCAGGGTCTTTTCTTCTCCATGGTGATGCTCTTCATCATAGGCCCTGCTCCCAGCCCCACTGCTGATGCATGGAGACACCTCCAGATGGCCCTGCTCCCCATGCCACCCCAGTGATGGCTAACGGTGATTCTGGCTCCTTCATGGGCATCATAAGCACAAAATACTCCTTTGACCGAACGGTGGCTTGGCAGCAGGACTGTAACTTGTGTGGTTTGACTGACAGCTTCCCGAGGCAATTTAATTAAAGAGACGAGAGTGCTTGAGAAAAATCATTAATTTCTCTTAAAGGCAAATCTTTGTCGAACACATCTGCCTGATGCGGGGCTACGAGGAGCGGGGCTGCACTCCAGCAGCAATTGGCATAAGCACCCACACCCGTGCTAATCCAATATTTTCATGTTTCATTCCTGCAAGCTCATTTTAATACCATCTGTCAGCAATCCCATCCCCTCTTATCACCGATGTAAGACCATCCAGCCATTAGACAGGCAGCGATGATGGGGCTGGAGGGTGCACAGAGCCACCTCTGCACAGGCTGCAAACCCTGCTGAGCTGTCAAGGAATCATAGAGTCACAGACTGGTACAGGCTGGAAGGGACTTTAAAGCCCATCCAGTTCCTACCCCCCCTGCCATCAGCAGGGACACCTTCCACTAGACCAGGTTGCTCAAAGCCTCATCCAACCTGGCCTTCAACACTTCCAGGGAGGAGCAGCCACAGCTTCTCTGGCCAACCTGGGACACTGTCTCACCACCCTCACACCAAAGAATTTCTTCCTCACATCTCAGCTCCATCTCCCCTCTGCCACTTTCAAGCCATCACCCCTTGTTCTGTCACTCCCTGCCCTTGGCCAAAGTCCCTCCCCAGCCTTCCTGGAGCCCCTTCAGGTACTGGGAGGCCACTAGAAGGTCTCCCTGGAGCCTTCTCTTCTCCAGGCTGAACAGCCCCAACTCTCTCAGCCTGTCCTCACAGCAGAGATGCTCCAGCCCTCGCATCATCCTGGTGGCCTCCTCTGCACTGGCTCCAGTAGCTCCATGTCCTTGTGCTGTTGGGGGGCGCAGCACTGGAGGCAGCACTGCAGGTGGTGTCTCAGGAGAGCAGAGCAGAGGGGCAGAATCCCCTCCCTCCACCTGTTGCCCACGCTGCTCTGGGTGCAGCCCAGGACACGGTTATTGGCCTCTGGGCTGTGAGTGCACGTTGTTGGCTCGTGCTGAGCTTTTCATCCACCAGTTGTTGAATCATCATGTCCAGGACAGCAGCTGGATGACAGCAGCTCCAATGCCATCACCACTGCTCTGCAGAAACAAGGGCAAATATGTGCAGTATTGCAAGGGCTGGACTGGCACTGGTGGCACCGGGGACGGCCATGACTGGTTTGATTTTAGCTGTTCTGCGTGCAGGGCTGGTGCAAAAATGGAATTTATTGCTAAGGTGATGCTGCTCCAGGACTGGCTGAAGGTGAGAACAGGGATGCTGGTGGACCAGGCACCTGAGGAGCCGAGGGGCCTAGAGGGTGATTGGGGAGGGTTGTGACCATCTTTAGTCATCTTTGGGAGAAGAAAGAGAATGAAGGAAGCCTGTGACAGTGACCCAGATTTGGGTGTGTCCCAGCCTGAGAAACCTGAGTGCAGATTCCTTTCTCCTGAGTACCACGGTAGATTGGGGACATGATATGTCATAATGGGAAGCCACCCACTGTGTCTGGAGTGACTCAAACTTGGACAGCATAGTTAGGCTGCTGCTGGATGGGTGATTTGTGAGGAACCAGCCGGGACATTCAGCCTGGCTTCTGTTGGTGACCCCACCACAAAAACCACCACCAGTGTTACCACAGCCTGGCAGGCCTGAGGTAGACAAAACCACAGCCAAGAGCCAAATGAAAGCAAAGGGGCCAGCTATAGGAGCAACAGCCCGAACTGCAAAGGTCCCAGGAGTTGAGCCATGTGTTCCCAGGCAGAGCCATGGATGGACTCTCCAGCAGCACACAGGTGATCTTCCCTAGGCCCAGGTTTAGTTAAATAACCAGTAACACCTCGATCATCTGCAATATTCTTGTTGCAATCAGCTTAAATCGGACCCTCACTGCTTCTGTGGCTTTGATCCTCATGTGCTGCATTGTCCTGTCACTGCAGAGCTGTTTGTTCCACTGGCCAGGTGGCTACTAAACCTTCAGTCCCCTTGTTCATCTCCCAGACCATTCCTCTCAGAGGGCAATGCAGGTGGATGTCTCCAACAAGGACAGATGGTGACAACATCCATTATGGACCAGGAGAGCTGGGAGGGGGTGCTGGTCCCTCGAGCAAAGCAGGGTGCTGGCACCACAGGGTTTGCAGTGATACAGATGACAAATCTGTGTGCACAGGAGACACACACAGGGCTGGAGGTGTTTGGCTATGGGATTTGACATTTTGCTCCATGATTTGGCCACCCACAGTAGAGGGTCAAAAAAAGAATCAGCTCTGTGCTCATTCCAGCTGAAGGCGAAGGGTTGAGGAGCTCTTTCTTAGGATGTCCTGGACTTACAAAGCACTGCTTGTGAAGCCTGACCTCATTGTGGTGCCTATGGACCCCAGTGAGGTGCACAGCCCACACCATTGCAGTTCATCTCCCTACCACCATCCTCAGGACTTTCAAGACTGCATGGATTAGTTCTGGGCATCTCTAACTCAAGCACAGAGTGTGGCAAGACCATAACCAGACCTGCAGCTTCTACCACCTGCCCAAGCCTGGTTCTCTCCAGAATGTGGGTTTTTTCCCCTGAGCAGAGGTAATGCCAGGAGCTTACCCTGCACACCCCTCCATGCTGATGCAGACCATCAGTGACTCTCTCCTTCATCTCTGTGCAGAGGGGGCTGTGACTGAAGCTTCTCTTTGCTTCTGGAACCCCAAGCATGGGCCCCTTGATGCACCCCAGGACCAGCGACAGCTTGTACCACTACTTAGCTTAGCCCAGCCTTGTGGCCTGGAGCCCAGGCAGGTCCCTGCTTGCCCACCTCTAAAATCAAAGTCTGGCTGCAATTTTTGCTGGCTTCAATTATCAACAGCCCAAAATGGGAAACGCAGCCCCTTTTCATCACACACTCTAGTCAGGAAAACCGAGCTGCTTTTTTGCCTTGGATGCTCTCAGAGTTGTCTTTTGGGAATAGCTCATGGGCCAGGAATGTGGCTCTTCAGAGCACAAACTAGGATCACTGCTATTTTCCCACTTCAAACCAGAGGAAAATAGATCAAATGTTAATTAGCAACAGGGGAACCTGCTGTAGGTTTATTAGGATTTTTTCCCTTCTGCAGAACTGCCTGATTAATGGACAGGCTACAAAACACCGTAATGCTTTCAACACCACATATTTGAAAAGAGCACGGCCAGTGCCTGAAGAATGAATGAATTGGGGGGTGGGGAGGGGGAAAAAGATGGTGTAAGAAAAAGAGGACGTGAGTTTGCTGAAAAAAAAGATGATGAATCCCAAGCAGCAGCCCTTGTTCTGCCAGTGGGTAAGATCCTAGCACAGTCACATCTCTGGCTCGGTTCTTTATCTGTACAATGACCTAACCTCTGAGCTAGTTGAGGCTGTAATAAAAAGGCTAGCGGCTGGTCTGAGCTCTCACTGGTATCACAGCAACAGCGGGAACATTTCAGAGCAAGCTCGGTTTAGCCGCAGCCTCTGGGGTTCTGGGGAACAGCTATTTAATGTCTGCAAAAGTGCTTTGAAACCCAGGGATGAGAAATGTGGAAGGGGAAGGACGATGGTTATTACCGACCACGGCGGATGGTGCTTCAAGCATATCTGAATGCAGCAGCTCAGAGAAATCATGCCTGAAGAGGATCTCAGTGAGACAGCTCAACTCAGATTGCTCCCGACTGATACAGCTGAGAAATATCCAAGGAGACCCAGTGAGCTGCGTGACCTAAAGGATGCTTCAGGTGGGATGAAGCCAGCAAAAAAAACCAAATGGGGAATTCTTGATGATCCAGCAGTGCGGAAGCTGTCAGTGCAATTGAAGGGTAGAAAGACCTCTTATTTATCCTGTTTGCTGAGCAGAGGGAGGTTAAGAACTGTAATGTGCTTTGAGCTCCCTCCCTCACACCCAGAGCTGCCTGCATGTCCCTGAAAGGATTTTGGAAACTTCCATCCTTGATCATTCCCCAACAAAAAGTCCACTAGACTTCTAAAAGTCACCCTCTGAGATTTATGCCTCAGCCTTGCTGGAAGGCAGAGTGACTTTTGTGGCCATAATTTTAACCCACAGGAAGAAACTGGGCTAGCACGAGGGGAAGCCATATGAGGGGAGGCTGAAGTCACTTGGTTTGTTCCGCCTGGAGAAGAGGAGACTGAGAGGAGATCTCATGGGGGTCTAGAACCTCCTCCCAAGGGGAAGAGGAGGGGTAGGCACTGATCTCTTCTCTCTGGCCACCAACAAATGCCAGGAGCAGAGGAAATGGCAGGAAGACGTGGCAGGGGAGGGTGAGGTTGGCCATGAGGAAAAGTTGCTTGAGGCAGAGGGTGGTGGAGCACTGGAACAGGCTCCTCAGGGAGGTGCTGATGGCACCAAGCCTGACAAGATTCCAGCAGCATTTGGCTAACATGTGCCCTCAGGGACATGGTGTGAATGTTGGGATTGTCCAGTGCAGGGATAGGAGTTGGACTCCATGATCCTGGTGGGTCCTTCCAGCTCACAACATCCTGTGATTCTGTGATTCTGCACATCCCGGGAAGGGCAGACAGAGAGAGAGGAGAGCCCAAAAATGAGCCACACTGCCTGGAGGGTGTGTGCTTTGTCATCCTCAGGTGTCCTTTGGCTTGATCCAGGGGATCAACCCCTCTCTGCTGCATGATCACGTTCAGCCATGCTTAACACCTCTTGAGGCTGCATGATGCAAATCCACAGGAGAAGACCCAGCACTTCCATTCTTCCATTTCAGCAGCTGCAGGAACATTTTAGAAATGAAGACTGTCTGACGATCTGCCAGCGCTCCAGATCTCTTACTTACCAGTGGCATAAAGGGCTTAAAATGTTATAATGGTACCTCTGGTGTCCACCAAATCAGTCCATAGGAGAGACTGTAGGCTTTCACAGTTTCTCCTCCTTCCTGAAGCAGTACCCCTGGGTTATTGCACTTATTAAATTAGGAGCTGTAAAGCAACTGAGTAAATAATAAATCGCTAGAAGGAAATAAAAAAAATGCCACTCATTTCAGTTATTAGTTCGGATGAGTGAATTAGGTGTTGAAACAGCAGCTTTGAAGTTTGACTCATTAAATCACACACCAATTCAGCACTTATTAGGTCTCCAGTCAGATATATAAAAGCACCAGGAAGATAAGTTTGCTGGTAGCAGTAGCCATTACTTTTTCTGCTGTGAGCAGCCTGTGAGTCTCACGCTGTTTGCTGGGTTGTGAGAGAAGAATTTAAAGCACCAGCTCCTGGTACTGCGTGGGAGTTTGGCAATTGTGGGGTTTGTTTCTGAAGAAGGGGTTCAGAAAATGGGTGATAACTATGCAAACATTCAGAAAGAGTCAGGAAGGCATAGAAAATGAGCTGGAAGGAGACTTTCTGGTCTGTCTGTCTGCCCCAGAGGAAGATCAACCTGTAGATACTGCCATGTCTACCTCAAGAAGTCAAACTCTTCCACTCAGCCACATAGGCCCACACACTGCAGGCTTCCCCTATACCTTGGTCCATCCATCCATGCATCCATCCTGGATATCCTTTTCCTTGTGCACCTCCTACGTACCTTCCCCAGAATCCTTGTCTCCCCTTCTCCCCACACTCACCTCCTGCCAGCCGGCAGTGTCTGAGTGATGGGCCACCAGCCCGGATGTTCACATGCCATAATTGCTCAGCCACCAGCTGAGCAATACGTGCCCCAGAGCCAGCAATGGCTCACATGTGCCTGGGAATTCCCAGTGCTCACATATTTATAGGACCAAAGGTTTAATAAAATGTTCAGATCATGAACCCAACTCTACTCTCTCTAAGAGTTTAGTATTTAATCTCCCAACCCAAATGTTTCAGCTGGAATATTGCATTTCTTTAGGACTGAAGCAACTGGACATTCTATGGCCTAAGCTACCTTTCAACTTGCAGCTAGACCAGAGAAAGACCTTCTGAGATAAATAATACATAGAATATGCTCTCATCCACAGCTGCTTCTTGCTGAAACCATGTCCTTTCTGTAGTTGACCTGTAATTCGAGGAAGGATAAAGCTGGTTCATCTCACAGGCTTTTTTTTTTTTTCTTTGAGGTTTAAAGTGGTTGCTGGTTGCCTGGTTAAAGGTGTGCCATAAGGACAAGTTACTTGTGTCCTTTCAACACTGTGTCTTGGAGAGGGCAGGGGCAGTAGGATGTGGTTGACTCACAGACCTTGGAGCTCCTGAGCACAGGGGTGCAGGAGCAGTGTCTGGCTGGTATTGCCTTCACTGTCACTTCTGAGCCCTTGGAAGGCTTTAACCCATTCCTCACACACTGATATACACGCTTAGGAGAATAAGGTAATTCAGGTTGGAAGGGAGTTGAGAGCAGGGTCAGCTGGGAGGTCAGACCAGGTTACTCTGGCCTTTATCTACTCTGGTCTTTAAAATTTTGCTTATGCTCCCTTGTGAAAAGTCAGAGCCACAGTCCTAAGGGATGTGACCAAGTCTCACACGAAGGCAGTGACAGAGTCATGAATTTCGCTTGTGCATCCCTCCTGGCAAGCACATGGGAGCCACAGTTCCAAGTTTTCTTCCATAACCCAGAGGATACGGTTGTTTGCATCTTTCTAATGTCAAAAGCCAAGGTTTTCACTTAATCATCTGGGTCCAGGGTCTGTGGTTTTACGAAGAAGTACACGTTATGAGACACCTGATTAAAACGAAAAGCACAAGTTGACACTGTGGACTTACCCCGACGGCTTCCTGCATCTCTTGGTTATATGCTGACCCCCTTTTGGGCAGAAGAGGCTCTAAGGGGGCACTGGTGACTCCAGCAGGACATAAAGTTTGTTATTAAGTGATTTTTTTTTTTTTTTATTTATCTTGCTAACAGTCCAAGAGATGTCTGTAAGGAGAATGAAGTCATGCTTTGCCTGCCAGTGCTCCCTGTGAGTGATCTGCTGCAATAATCAGCAGAGGCTGTTAGACCAGGCATGATTTTCCTAGTTTTTGCCCACTGCACAGGTTCCACCAGCCACATGGACCATGCTGGTGAGGTTTAAGCTGCCAGCACACAGCACTGCAGGCATCCCCAGACCTCTGTGCACAGTGGTGTCACGAGCCATGGGAGAAGGTGCAAAGCCCAACCTCTCCTGATGCCCCATGATGGCCAAATCCCTGGGGGTGTCTTCCATCCCTCACTGTGCATGATAACCCCTTGCTGGCAAAGACCTTCTCCAACACCATTCATTTTCCTTCCCTTCCTCCTCGGTTCTGCTCTGCACACAGCAGCCTCCTTCTGTTGTCATAACAACAAGCATCAGCCCGTGGCAGCCAAGCCAGCTCTTCCAGCAAAAACACCTCCTCATGGGAGAAAGCACCAACTCTCAGCCCCAAACCATCTGCCTGCAGCAGGGAGGAGGCCGAGTTCAACCCCAAGCAGAGGCATGGGGGGGCTGCCTTGTCCCACCGACACATTTCTCCTGGGGTCATATTCCCCAGCACTCGGTGTTGGACACACAGACACACACAACGAGCTGTCCCCCGGCCGATCTCTGCAGCACAGACACATCTCCTGTCCTGGCTCACTGGCACCACCCCACTCCCTCTGCCCTTACCCGTATCCTTCCCTCTGTCTGTCTGACCCACAGCAAGGGTGTGTGGGGCAGATGCAGAAATTGATCTATCCTCATCATCTTGCTGGAATCCTGATATCCCTTGAGCTGGGTCCCCTGATTGTCTCAGCCCTCAGGTCTCCTCTCCTCCCTCTATGACACAACTTCAATATGTAGCACCCTGGGGCATGGGCAGGATCCAACAAGACTAGCTCAGTGCAGATTAAGGAGTCCGATAGTCTCCCTGTGGCTCAGGACATGCTTCTCTGAGGGGGACCAGGATGACAGGCACAGCCAGTGCTACTCCTGAAGGCACTGGGGGCACTGGGAATCCATCCTGTGTTCCAGAAAATCCATCAAATCCAAGGCCTCAAGGGCATTTCTCCTTCTGGAAGCGTGTGGCCAGCAGTGGATTAAAACCACTCAAGACCAGCCTGTTCAGAGCAAGGGGATGCTGCTACAACCACAGGTTTGGAGGAAACAGCACCAAAATAAAGCATCAAAGATCTGAGGTTTACTTACTCCTTATTCATTCCTCACCATTTTTGTGTGAACTTCATTCAACCCAGACCCTCTATGTCAGGACTGAAGTCCAACACCCTCCTTAGTGGCTCTCAACCTCTCTTTCCCAGCTCTTTTCCAGCCAACTCTGACAGCTCCACCCCTCAGCAGTGTGCACAGCCCTTTGCACTGATGCTAGTGTGGAAAAGCAAAACCAGAAACCAACCAAAAACATGCTGGCAGAGCTGAATCTCGGTGTGGACAGTTGCCCATGCCCTCCTCCACCCTGTCTTGGCTTCATGCCTGTGGCATCTCCCTGGAGGCATTACTTCATCCCCATCCCCAGTCCTTTCCCCTCTGTTGTTCCTCCCATGCCAGCAGCTCCCTGCAAGACTGCAGAATGATTGAAAGCAGGGAAACTGATTTTTTCTTGAAGCCATCTAGTTTACTCTCTACATAAACTCACCAGCTCATCCCAGTAGTAAAGCTGGGCTACATCTTCCAACACAGTGCAGCTAAAAGCCACCACTCAGCTGGGTAATTCAGCTTCTTCTCCAGCCAAGAGCCCTATGAGGGTTCAAGGAGTGAAGATTCCAGAAAGTGCTTTTATGCTTGCGATGCTCATAAAGTCCTGGTTATAACAGGAATTCATCTTTCCAGGTTCTCAAGTCAAGCTCCCAAGCTGCTGTGAGGCTGAGACTGAACATGGAGGAGAAGGAAAGACCATTTCACCAGAGCACTCGGGTATTTCAAAATAACAGTTGACATTTCAGCCTCCCAGAGAGAGGCACTGCTTAGAACTTCCTACAGCATTGTCACAACCTTCCCCCCTTCACACGGTGATCGGTAACTGCATTTCCCGGGGGGTAACGAGTCTGTAACATCAGCCAACGGTTGCTTAATATTTTGATACTACATTTGGCTTCCCAGGGGAGGAAATGTCTGGTCTCTGTGTCTAGAAAACAAAGAATCTTAAGGGGGAAGGAATTTCTTGGGACACCTGATTAATTGCATCCACTCTGGAGATTCATGTAAACCAAATTGGTTCCAGGTTTGGGAGATTAGTAGAGTTTAGCTGCAGCGTTCTCCAGACATCTCTGTCTGCCTTTAAAGCAGCTCTGGTTTTAAGCATTGGAGAAACTATTTTTTTTTTAAAAGGAAAAATCATTTCTCTGTTCAGTGGCTAAAGGACACACTGAAGGGGCTGGCAGCATCTCTGGAACAAACGTCACCATCCCGCGGCCTCCAGCCAAGACTTGTTGCCATCAACCACCATAAAGGAAAATCCAAGGTGTTCTGAGGGCAGTAAAGGACCTGATCTTCCCCCAGCCCTGCCTCTCACACATCTCCCTCGGCCCACAGAGGCTCTTTGGATGCTTGAACCAAAATGCTGGATCCACTTCTATTGCACCTAGAAGACTCAGTGCAGGGACAGCAGCAGAAGTGGGGACCCTCTGGAGCAGAGCATCCACCCACCAAAGCTTTCTAAGCCTTCCCAACCCTTGGGGAGATGCTACCCAAAGCTGTGCTTCTTTAAGCCTTGCTGTTGCCCATCCTTTAACCACTGGATTTTTCTCAGCCTTATGAGTGAGGAGAGGCCACAATTGCTGTCCGCAGTTGGGGAAACTGAGGCACAGAGCAAGAACCTGCTCCCCTAGCTGAGTGTTGGGGATTCTTTCTTCCTGAGTGAGTGATTAATAAATTTTAAAAACCCAGCAATTGCTGCAAAGCTGACCAGCTCCAGGAGAGGAGGAAGGCAGAGGTTCTCTGCCACCAACACCTCTCCTGCTCTTCATGCAGAAATAAGGATTTTGAGACACTAAACAGAGACCAGATGAGCTTCCTCACACCTTCCTTCATCTCCCTCATCCAGCACAGCCACCATGTTCAGAAACCGGTGCTGGAGGAACCAGCTATTCAGGGCATGAGCTCTGATGTTTGGACAGGGAGCAGCTGGTTCTGCTGGCTGATGCAGCCCCAGCTGCATGGTCACAGTTAGAAATCAGACAGAGATTTCCTTCTTTGACCTATTTTGCAAAGCCTCCCTCCATCAGCCCTCATGCATTTGTCTCCAAACTTGTCTGCAAATGTCCATCAAAGGCTGCTCAGATCTCTGGAGGTGATGGGGTGAAGATGAGCAGGTGGGAAGTTGCCCAGAAGACTTTAATGAGGCATAATGATCTTCCAAGCTCAAGATCAGAGCATCCCGACACGTAGGAAGTCAAGGAAGGGAGCCAGGAGACCTGCTTGGTTAAACATGGAACTGCTGGGCAAACTCAAGTGGAAGAGGAGAGTTTACAGATCATGGAAGGAGGGGTTGACCACTTGGGAAGAATATAAGGCTGTTGTGAGAGGATGTAGGGAAGCAACTAGGAAAGCTGAGGCCTCCTTAGAATTAAACCTTGCCAGAGGGGTCAAGGACAACAGAAAGAGCTTCAAATACATGGCAGATAAAACTAACACTAGAGGCAATGTAGGTCCACTGATGAATGAGGTGGGTGTCCTGGTGACAGAAGATCCAGAGAAGGCAGAGTTACTGAATACCTTCTTTGCCTCTGTCTACTCTGCTGGAAGCTGTCCTGAGGAGCCCTGTGCCCCTGAAGAGCCCCATACCCCTGTCCTGAGGATCCCCGTACCCCTGAGGCCCCAGAGGAAGTCAGGACAATTGAGGAGTTTGGCTTGGTGGATGAGGACTGGGTTAGGGACCAATTAAGCAATCTGGACATCCATAAATATATGGGTCGAGATGGGATGCACCCGCGGGTGTTGAGGCAGCTGGCTGAAGTCATTGCTAAACTACTCTCCATCATCTCTGTGATTCTGTGATTAAGGGAATGGTTGGGCTGAAGGCAGCCTGCTTCACTGCAAGGAAAATGAGCAGGGGGAAATTACAAGCTTTTCTTTTCTTTCCTGTTTTTTTTTTTTTTTGTGGGTTTCTTGGGGTTTTTTTTGTCTAATGGTGATGCTCATTTCAGGAGCAGTGCTGATGCTGGACCAGCCTCAGGCAGGCCTGGCTCCCGAGATGTGACGCTTGCTGCACTGGGGCTTGTGTTGGTGTGATCAGAAAGGTCAGGGCTTGAGGGGTGCTGGGGTGCAGCAAGGCTGAGCTGCTCCCTGCTGCCAGAGGGAACGGGCAAAGGAAGGAAGACAAGGAGAGGAGCAGCTTCCCTCCCTGCTCCATAAGACCTTATTTTGGGTTGACCCCACAGCCTGCCACGCTGGCAGGGCTGAGGAGGGAGCATCACAGGGGCTTGCAGAGCCTCTCCTGATCTCCCAGGCTACAAGCTGGGCTTGGAGCTCAGCCTGGATGGATCAGGCCCTCGATGTGTTTAATTTGGTGGACAAGCTTGAGAGGTGGATCTGTGAGAACATCATGAGGTTCAACAAGGTCAGGTGGAAGGTCCTGCATCTGGGCCAGGGCAATCCCTGGTATCAATATAAGCTGGAGATGAAGGGATTGAGAGCAGCCCTGAGCAGAAGGACTTGGGGTGCTGGTGGATGAGAAGCTCAACATGAGCTGGTAACGTGCGCTGGCAGCACAGAGGCCAATAACCGTGTCCTGGGCTGCACCCAGAGCAGCGTGGGCAGCAGGTGGAGGGAGGGGATTCTGCCCCTCTGCTCCGCTCTCCTGAGACCCCACCTGCAGTGCTGCCTCCAGTGCTGGGGCCACCAACAGCACAAGGACATGGA
>NW_010326550.1:17093-20983 GCF_000700745.2 Antrostomus carolinensis | reverse complement strand
CACGAGGACGATGCGAGGGCTGGAGCAGCTCTGCTGTGAGGACAGGCTGAGAGAGTTGGGGCTGTTCAGCCTGGAGAAGAGAAGGCTCTGGGGAGACCTTCCAATACTTGAAGAGGGAAGGTGTCCCTGCTGATTGCAGGGAGTTGGAAATAGATGATCTTTAAGGTCCTTTTTCAACCCAAACCATTCCATGATTATACAAGAGAGATTGGGACAGAAGTTTTATCAGGGCCTGTAGCAACAGGACAAGGGGTGATGGTTTTAAACTAAAAGAGGGGAGATTTAGACTAGATATAAGGAAGAAAATTTTTACACCGAGGGTGGTGAGACACTGGCCCAGGTTGCCCAGAGAGGTGGTAGAAGCCCCATCCCTGAGAACATTCAAGGTCAGGTTGGACAGGGCTCTGAGCAACCTGATCTGGTTGAAGATGTCCCTGCTCACTGCAGGGGGGTTGGACTAGGTGACCTTGAGAGGTCCCTTCCGACCCAAACCAGTCTGTGGTTCTATGATTCCATGCTCTGGAGTGGGAAGAATGGTCTGGAGGGACATGGCAAGGAGGGAGTGAGGAAAGCAGCTCGCTGGCAGGGCACGCTGCTTCTCCCAGCAGCAGAAAGCCCAGGAGGACCCCCATAGCCTGTGCAGCCATCTCAGGATGCTGTGTAGCATCCCAGTTTTTAGGGGATCCAGCAAGGAAAGACACCTCTTAAAAAAAACCCAAACCCAATGACGTTTCCTGGTCTCTGATCAGTGCACTGAATTCAGTCTGACCTCTTCAGAGCCCGGGGCTCACAGGGGCTCCCCGGGGCACCCACTGGGGCACTTTTCTTCACTGCCCCTGCGCTGCGAGGAGGAAATTCTGAAAAATAAATCTGTTGGGAGCATTTCTGTTACAGCAGCAGCTTCCATGAGCACCTTCCAGGCAACTGGGGGGCCTCGGCAGCGATTGCTTGAGGTGGGGGGTTGGCTGCAGCTTAACACGGGTTTGTTTTTAATTTGCCTCCATCATTTTACAACCCAGGTTACCAGGTAAAAAAAAAAGAAAAAACAAAAAGAAAAAAAAAGAAAATTAAAGACTGCCAGTCATGCAAGTAGTAATATGTTGGGATTTTAAAATTTATTCCAACATGCTATTTTTTTAAAAATACGCTCAGACTGAGCAGACAATCTGAGCTGTAGTAAAGGCAATATTATACTTGTAAAAACTTCTCATTCACAGTACAGATGTCATTTACAATAAGGGTCACAAACATCAAATACTGAGTATTTTTCTCTTTTTTTTTTGTTTTGTTTTTTTGTGTTTTTTTGTTTGTGTTTTGTTTTTGTTTTTTTTACATCAGACTGTGCTTTTACCTGCATTTTTTTTTTTTTTTTGCACTGATATAACCATACAGACATTGCAAGATGCAAGTGTAGAAACTGGAGTTAAAATAAAATTACAGGCAAAACTACCAAATTACATTGTACGCTGTACATATTTACAGTACCTTTTTTTGGAATGTATTGCCATTTTAAGAACAAATAGAAACTTTCTACAGACTATTCCACTTACAGAATACATACACCTTTTAGAAAAAAAGGCAAATATTTATCTTACATGAGACCATGTATATTAAATTTGCGTACACATTATTATTATTATTATTATTATTATTAATTATTTTTTACATTACATTTACTAAAGTGATCGTAAGTGCCATCATATCTCAGTAATGAAAGATTGGTTTTATGCCATCAGGACTGATTTTTTTTTTTTTTAATTTTATTTTTTGTAAATAATTTACAATATGGTTTTATTTGTAAATACTGTGCAATAGATGGAAATAGTTAAAAAAAAAAAAAAAGAAAAGAAAAGCACATGATGAAACCAAGTCAGCAAATGAAAAACTATTGCAAGAACAGCAGAAGAGGGCTAGATCAAATTCTCCAGGATTTTGCATGAAAATTGGAATAATTTTAAGGAATTCTGCGTGACCAAATATATTGCTTGTTCAGGTATTGTTTCTGTGGATTTAAAACAAAAACCAGGTACAAGTGAAAGTTACCTTACGGGGAAAGCTGCTCTTTCACTGATATTTTTTTCTTGGTAGAAGTGAAAAAAAAAAAGCAATGGGGAGGTGGCCAGTTGTGGCTGACATCGCTCTGACGGAGCTGATGGTCAGTGACTGGACACTTTGCCCTGGTTGACTGTAGACATCACCCAGCTCTGCCTGCAGCCACCTCCTGCCACATCCAGCCCCAGGGCTTGGTGACCGAGTGGGTGGTGGGACTGACCGAGCCCTCACAGCAAACCCTGGTGGGTTTGATGGGGCTGGAGCAGGCACAGGGTTTGGGACTGGTGGGTGGTTTTATCAGCGAGCCCAAGCACTGGCCAAGGAATGTGACTTTATAGACACCAGGGCTGAAAATGTCACCCCCTTAGAAGCAGGTGATGAAAGACATTTCCCAGTCAGAAGCTGGGAAATCACAGCTACTCGATCACTACTTGTAAGAGTTTCCTGCTGCAGTTCCTGGGTATCCAGCCAACAACCTGTGAATCATTAGAGCTGACAGAGATCTGCTTCGAGGCACGGGGTCATTTTGGGGAGCCAACTGCTCCCCTTACCTCCTCCCATGGTCTGCTCAGTCCTGCAAGCTGGGTAACCTCGATAAAAGAAGCTCAATTCATACTTAAGCACAAAGAAGGTACTGAAACTCCAGAGATGCTCAAGCTTAAGCCAAAGTACATGTGCCTGACTCTGGATATCAGGTTTGGTACTTCACATCTTATTTAGGAGCATGGGCCAAGTCCTCCCTGCAGAATGATTTCTTGGATGCCATTGAGTACCTGCATTCATGGGAGCTACACGAACATCTTACCAGGGAAGGAAATGTCAGAGCTGGGTTTGGGCTGGTTAACCAGCTACATAACAAAGAGAAGCAACCAGTCTCTGGAGGCCACATGCCTTCATGAACTATAAATTTAAGAACCTCTGCCATAAGAAAAGCGGGGGGATTTTATTTCCACCTGCTGATGAAAAGGAAGGTCTGGGCTTTGGTTTTTAACTTGCCGATTTGCATTATAAATACATTCTCTTGCAAATAATACTGCTAACTGCTCTGCAAAGCATCTGCACAGGTACCAACTCATCCACATCTGCAGCCCTCGTGGAAGGTCAGTCAGGATTCAACACCCCTGTTTTGCAGACAGAACAGACACCCAGAGTGATATGAAAAGCTGTGACCTGCAAACAGCTTTCACCAAGCGTGACCCAGGGAACCCAACGGGTGCTCCAGATAGGGAAGGCAGCCACCAGTGATGGCTGGGTCTTCAGCCCTGCTGGAAATAACCTGCAAGTCTATGGAGATCAGTGGAGCCGCATCACCGTGCTCCTCGGCTGAGCGTGAGGCAGAGGGGAGACGTGATTTCCACAGGGTGACACGAGGATTTCACAGCAGGGCTGGGACACCCGCCCTACCCACAGACAGAGATGCTGGTGCCAGCGCGGAGGAGGACACCCTTCCTGCGGAGCTCTGAGCTGTCAGTGTGATAATTAGCCCTTAAATATAGATTTTTTTTTTTAATTATTATTATTTTTTTTATGATCCTTTTTGCCTATCCAATAGGCCATATTGCGCCTGTTTGGTATAACGTGAAGCACCATTTCACCCCAGCCAGAGCCTCCCGCGCCGTGCCCGCAGCCACTCCGCTGAGAAACCCAATCAGGGTCAAGACTTGGCACAACCTTGGGTTTTTGGGTTTTTTTTGCCCACCTCCTGAGTTTTCAGCAGCCCCTGTATGCACCCGCTCCATGTCTGCCAGGTGGTGGGTATGAGATCCAAGCAGGGCATGACCTGGGGAGCACCTTGCTGCTGTACGGCCCTTTCCCCAAATCCTCTCCCTGCTTTTTTT
>NW_010326550.1:962-16901 GCF_000700745.2 Antrostomus carolinensis | reverse complement strand
ACTTTAAAAAATAACAACAATAATAATAATAATAATAATAATAATAATGATAATAAAATAAACCATAACAATGAAAGCAAGAAACCAATGTAATGAATTCTGGGTTTTGTTGGGCTTTTTTTTTTCCCCCCTCTGTCCAGAAATGACAGAGGGAGGGGAAAAAAAAAAAAAACAAAACAACAAAAACAACCCATGCAAAGTATCAACAGGTCAAGGATTAAAATATAGTTCGAGAAAGAAGCCGAGCAAATTTGATCTAGCCCAAAGCTCATGTCAAATGCACCTAAAAACCAGGACGCTAAGTGCACAACTGCTGCATTATTTTTCTTTATGTACAATTTCTATATATATATATATGTGTGTGTGTATAAAATTAAATACAAAAAGCTACCTTGGAATAATGTTAAGAGTGTGACAAGGGCAAGAGGGGGGGAAATGGCAGAAGCCAGGAAAGGCAAAACTGTCCCTAGATTTGGTGGCTGGTTTCCAGGGATGCTCACATCAACCCTGGCCGAGCAATCCACTCCACGTCATCCTGATATTAAGCACACGCTTAAAGCCTGAGTAGCATTTAAGCTGGTGCTTAAGGTTTTCACTGAAGGGAGTTGCTACGCTGAACTGAACTGCCAGCCCCTGCTCCTGCCACAGGATCTGGCAGGGTTTGAAAGCAGGAGCAGCTTCCAGGCTTGGGGCCAAAGAAGGGGAGATGGGAAAAAGGGAAACTTGATAAAAGTGCTAATTAAGGTATAAATGGATTCTGGATGTTGTTTTGGTCAGTGTCACAGCCTTAATGCTATTTCCATGATATTTTTCTTTTGTACTTAATTCCCTTTACAAGAAAAGCAAAAAAAAAATAATAATAAAAAAACCCAAACCACAGAAGATTATTAAAAAATTTATATTATTTGCCCGTGAAACGGGAACAGTTCATAGCTCATCAAGTCTGGCAAGGAAATATGTTCTCATTCAGGGTTTTATTTGATTTCTTTTCATTTATTTTTTTTTTATTTTTTAATTATTTTTTTAAAAAAGTGTATTACGTACCCGATAAACTGGAACAGCTCTGAAAGAAGAAAGAACTGGTCCACTGGTTAAATATTTATATCTTTTTTGTTTGTTAAAATTAAAAAAAAAAAAAAAAAAAAAGAGGTTTGTACAGATTACAGAGACCAGAAAACCCTCTGAAGTAGTAAAGAGCCTGCTGTCTGCCGGGACAAACTTGGATCGAATACTGTATTTTAAAAAAACAAATGTGTTAATGTGACAGAGAGGAACGGCTCCATCGGCTCTCTCTGTATTTGGTATCGTATCTATTGGCAGTAGAGGCCATTGCTCCGCTATGCATGGTCAGAGTTTAAAATTTGCTCTGGAAAAAAAAAAATTCCTGTGCATGCATCACAAGCTGATTGCAAACATTAACCACGCGGCGTCATAACTTGGGGGTTTTTTCTTCCAAAACACCAAAAAAAATAAAAAAAAGGGGGGGGAAAGGGCCCATCTGCACAATAAGGACGATGTCTGTGACGTTCTGCTTAAATAAATAAATTAAATTAAAATAAGACACAGAATCACGTGTGAGCTACAGAGCTGCAGGCGAGCACACGAGCAGAGCACAAACTCCTGCATCCCTAGAGCTCAATGGAGTCAAACCAGCCAGGACCCAGCGGGGATGGGATGGAGGGAGCTCAGCTGCAACTCAAAAAAATTGCAGAGGAAAAATGGTTGCACGGCTGAGTTTCCTTCCACTTTTAAACCAAGGCAAGGTGTTTCCAGAGGGTTTCCAGAGCCCGGAAAAGCAGGGCTCTCAGGCACAGGCATGACTTTGCCAGGGCGATGCGGGGAGCATCGCGGAGCGGCCGTGCGGGCGAGATGGAAGGATTAAAGCAAGCAGGAGGCTGGCTCGTCCAGCGAGAGACACCATTCCTGGCACTGGGTTTACATTCAATAAATTCCTATGTTCTCGCAGTTAAATCTTTGAAGAAGAATAATTTTTTTTAATTTTTATTTTCTTTTTTTTTTTTTGTTTTGTCCCTTTTTTAGAAAAGTGCTTTGATGGGTTCTGCAGGAGGGAGGGATGCTCAAGATTCAGTTTTCTCTTTCGAGTGACAATTTCCCTCCCTGTGAACAAACCTCCCCCTACTCAAGGAAGTGCTAGTTTCATTTACAAGTTCAGGGTAAACACGTTTTTGCTTTTTTTTTTTTGCAAATGTAAAGCAGTTTTAACTGTTTAAAGCACAACCATAGGCATTCAGAGGGATGTGAGGAAATTAAAAACAAAATAAAAAAAAATAAAAAAAAAAGCAAGCACTTTGCGAGAATTAAATAAAGCATGTAATAAATACGAACCATAAACTTCTGTACACAGGAGCAAGGGTTTGGTTTCGTTTCTTTTTTTTTTTTTTTTTAAATCATTTAATCAATATAAAAAAGTTTTTTTTCTGTTTTTGTTTTTGTTTTCAGTGCATCTTCCTCCTCTTAAAATGTTTAACCCTTTCCTTTCTTGCATCTCTCAGGCCCATAATAACACACACCGAAATGGCAAAAAAGACAAGGTCTAACAAACCCCTTTCCAAAAAACTCTAAAAAAATATTCACAGCCTCAAACATTTTTGTACATTTCAAGCAACAAAAGGTATAGAAAAAGGCACAAGTAACTGCATACATGTGGAGATAATACCAGACTGGGACAAAGAAAACCAGGAATCTTCCATGGGTTTGGTCATTCACTAGAGTGCTTCTTATAGCAATGATTATACTAAAGGAAATAGTGTTGAAAATGTCTGTTGATTTTACATAGGAAGCCTAAAGGTGGAACAGATGGTGGAGGCTTAAGTACTTCCCGTGTTTTCATCCACCTTGTTTTGAGTTTGACCTAAATCTGCATGCTCTTGGTGTGGACTGCTCTTCCTAGAGGTTCCCCCTTGGTGACTGGGTTCTCCGGAGAGGTTCCTCCTCCGGCTGGAGAACGGTTGAGCGTGTGAATGGCTTGATGAGGGCTCTGAGAGGCAGCCGGTGCTGCTGCTTCGGTCCAACGGCTGGGAGGGGAGATCTGAGATGAAAGTGCAGGATGATTCAAAAGAAGTGCTCGAGCTGCCAGATTGCTTCTTGCCCGTTTTTTTCAAGGGTTCTTCCCCACTTGTCGAAGGCTTTGGAGAGTGTTCATCGGTTGTGCTGGGGCTGGCTGGGGATGCCGAGCAGCCTGCCTGCTCCGTGCGGCTGGACTCAGCAAACATTTTTACCCTGTATTCCTCCTGGTCTGTCTTTTGCTGAAGCTCACTAGTCCTCATTTTCTCTTCTAAGTAACCGCTGCTCGTAAGCTCTGGGGACAGTGTGTATTTAGAAACCTTTGCAACCGGGGAGACGGACGCTGATGACGGCTCCCGTGGGACGTGTGGTTCCTCATCCCTCTCAGGAACCCGGCTGAACTCCTCAAAGCCACTGCCACCAGAAGCAAAGTATCCCGTTTGCAGGGACATGACTGAACTGGGCACCAAGCTGGGATGGGTGCTTGGTCTCGCCTGGACCATCTGGATGCCCCCAATGGGAATCATAGGATACGGGGTCCTCGTGAGCTGCTGCGAATGCAACGGGAGATGGCTGAAGACATTCTCCTCCCCTCGGCTGGGAGCATGGACATGTATTTCATGAGGTGCCTGCAAGGGTCTGGAGCAGATGGGCTGTGTGACGCCAGGTGAGCCTGTTGGGCTTCGTGGTTCTATCTTCTGCACCGGAGAGGGAAAAGAAACAGCTGAATCAGTGCAACGTACAAGTTACAACATTAGCATCATTAATGCTTATTATTTAATATCAGTTTTGTTAACTTCTTGTTCTAATTTGAGGGAGATCAATCAGCCAAGGAATATTTGGACCCCCAAACCTTTTAAGGTAAGGAGTGACACAACCCACAGAGTTTGCCTTCTGCGTACAAATATGCCCATGGTCTGCTGGGCACAGATCCAGGGCTTTGGTTCAGGCTTGGATCATCCCAAAATCATAGATGGGTTTGGGTTGGAAGGGACCTTTCAAGGTCATCTAGTCCAACCCCCTGCAGTGAGCAGGGACATCTTCAACGAGATCAGGTTGCTCAGAGCCCCATCCAACCTGACCTGGAATGGTTCCAGGGATGGGGCTTCTACCACCTCTCTGGGCAACCTGGGCCAGTGTCTCACCACCCTCAGTGTAACAAAATGTCTGAATTTCCCCTCTTTTGGTTTAAAACCATTTCCCCTTGTCCTATGGTCAGAGTTGCCTCTGAAACCCAGGCAGAAGATGCCAGTGTTTCCTACCATCCAAGCCATGCTGGATCCCTTTCAGCACATGGGGTTTCTGAGAACCCAGAATAATGTTCCTCATTTTTACTGTACTTTCTTAAAACAGAATTACATTCATACAGCTGCTAATTGCAAGGGTGGTTTTGGACCGAGTGAGAGAAAGCATTAATTCTCGTTTGACACAGAGCACACCCATCAGTGTGGTCCCCACCACCACCCTCATGGTGTGGTCTGTAGAAATCAAGGGTTAAGACCCTGTCAATTTACCTTTTCCTCTTTCTCTCTCGGTGCTTCACATAGTTTCCTAATGTACATCATGGAGAGATATGTGGCTAAACAGAAACGGATTAATTAGTAACGAGGTTATAAATGAAGCCCTAAACAGGACTCCCAAGAAGAGGAAGCAACAGAAACTGAAATCAACTTTCCATTAAGATGGGGTTAGCTATAAAATTTGAGGATTCACTGGAAGGCATCTTTCTCTGTAGGGTTATGGTGAATTGCCTGACCCTACGAGCTGGATCTCTATGAATATGCAACAGATGAAAGCGGCAAAAGAGAACAGAAGAGAGAGAAAGCCAGAGCTGTTGAAGACAGGGCGCTAGGTCAGCAGTTACAAGCCCAAACACTTGCTAAATCTCATTTATCCACACAAAGTCTTGGCAGAATCACTATAGGGATGCTGGGAAACCCCCAAACAAATCATCTCAGTGGTGCAACAGCCACTAGAAGGAGAGACTACCCACTGCAAGAGCCAGTGGGAGGAGAGATGGTCACAGTCAGGCCTGATGCACAGACTTAGCAGAAAGCCTTGCACTGGAGCTAAGATCATCTCCAAGTTTCTAAGCAATGCATAGGGCACCAGTTTTGAGGACAGAACTCCATTTGGGACCTGAGAAATCCACCTCTGATCTTTCTGCCTCTTGGAGCCTTCCCAGGAAGACGATTTTGCAACGAAAGCCCAGCTGTCCATCTTGTTGATAAATGGGAAGTTCCCCATTCAGGTCTTTATTGTTGCTTTGGAGGCATGTAAGAAAAGCAACAGCAGTGACTTTTGGTGCATAAAAGGAACAGGAAATTGGAGTAAAAAGGAATGTGTGTGAAAGTGTAAGGTAAAAGGTGTGAATGGGCAGAGAAGCAGGGGTATACAATGTTGTCTTCTGCTGTGGACTAGTGAGCTTAGGGGATTTGCTGCAAGTAGTGGCAGTGGGCAGTTTTCCTGACAGAGATGCTTTAGAGCTGAAGGACTGGAGTTTCCACAGCCCTGAGATTCACCACAAAAAGTTAATTGACAGGAAAGGGAAATAGCATTGAAGTAAGCAAAGGTTTGGACCTAAAACTAAGGATAGTCTTTGAGAAGGCAAGACAAACACTCATAGTGGAAAGCAGAAGGAAGGCAGCACCAAAAGAAGGTACGTTATCATAGACGTGGAAGAAACGCACACTGGGCAGCGTGGCTTTTCTGGAGAAGGCCTGGGTCAGCATCTGCCGTGACAGGTTCTCCAGGAGTGGTGTAAAGGCCTCTCTCTTCCCAGTGCAGCCCCTGAGGGCTCGAGTCTCTCCTCACACCAGTTTTACAGCAGAGCAACTCCAGCAACTGTATCTGATGTTCATCAGCATAAATTACAGGAGAGCCAGGCACTTCAGGAGAAATGGGAAACATTCCACCAAACCCGACGTCTAATTTGCCTGTAGCAGTGGGAGGAACATGCAATTTTCCTTTACCCATAGGATTTGATATGTCCAACAGAGAGATTAAATAATTTTCTGGACCCAGTGGGAAACACCTCTCTGTGCTGAAGAGAGAAGCGAGATGAAATCAGAGATGTCCAAACAAACATTTCTCAGCAGTTAAGCTAACAGATTTGGCTGCGTATGTACGTAGCCCAGGAGTCAGCAATAGAGTGCAATGACTAGTCCAGATCTGGTTCATGTCACTGACCAGTGAAAAATGGTCACAGCTTTATCCCAGCTGGTGAAATGCCAGAAATGGGTATGAAATTCCCAGGAAAAAAATGCCTTTTAGTGACAACTAGTCATTATTAAGCGGTCATCCTTACTGCTTGTCTCAGTGGGAGACTGGTTGGGCCAGGAGTGTAAATCATCCCTTGGAGAAGGGACAACTTTATTTCTCTTCAACTGACATGAACAAGACCAAAATGGGTGCAACACCCGCTGCTGTCTGCTGTCACTTTTCTCTGGGTTACCTGTGACATCGATCACACTCAGAGTCACTGTGCACTTCTGCATTGCAAAGCTTCATTAGAAAACATATCAGAGAACGTACTGCAAAGGACTAGAAGGCAAGAGGGGCTTGGACTTACCAGCTTGGACTCATAGAGCTGTATGTTTTTGCCAAAGAACCTGTGAGGTAGAGGCATCGAAGATAATATCCCATGTTGGGCTTGATATGAGCTTTGAACTTTGTCATCTGCTGCTGATTTGCTAGTACCAGGCAAGTCCTCTTTCCCAGGGGATGGATAACCAGGTGGCTCTGAACAGCCTGGAGACAAGACTTTCTTCAGTGATAAATATTTGACTGATGACATCTCTCTGCTTGGCGATGAATGCCTCACAGGGGAGACTTCTCCTTCTGGTGGGAGGTATGTTCTTGGGGACAGCTCTCTTCTGGGGGAAAGATGCCTGCTGGGCGACAGCTCAAGTCTTGGTGACACACATCTCAGTGGAGATGCCTCCCTCCTGGGTGAGACACGCTGGCAAGGAGACAACCCTCTCCCTGGAGACAGGCACCTTAGAGAAGACAGTTCTCCAGTTGGTGAAAACCGTTTCGGTGAAGTTTCATTTTTGGTTAATAGGTGCTTTCTTGCTAGCATTGGTCTACTGCTGCCACCACCTCTGCCAGAGTCCTGGTTCGGAGACCACCTTTTTCTTGGGGAGGTGTCTTTTGAGGTTGACAGGTCCATAATTAAGGACATCTGTGGCCTCGTGACAGACTCTTTTTCAGCAGAAGCCAATTGTTCGGTGGAAGTCAAAGCTGGTCTGTGGAGAGTCAAGAAGCTGTGGCACACAGCAACGTCACTGCTGTCTGCTGACCATTTTGTTTCCAGTCCTGAGGAGGAGGCCTGCTGGCCTTCAACTACTTTTTGGCTGCTGGAAACAGTTTCTTGGCGTAAGGACAATGCTATTTCGGTGCTTTCCTCTTGAGAAGATGGAGAGCCACCTGAAGAGTGCATTGGGAGGGTGGTATGTTTGCCTTCCAGCAGCTTTAAAGGTGGCTCATCTTGGCTCTCATCTTCCTCCTCATCTTCATCATCTTCATTGTCATCATCATCATCAGATTCCTCTAGGTCTGAAAACTGGTGTTCCTCAATTGGCTCAGATCCCTCCCGCCCCTCAGAGTCCTGGAATAGGTCTTCACTGGTTCCTGAAGGGAAGGGCAAACACAAAACAGGGAGTGTAAAACACACGTTCAGGAACTATTTTTGTGCTAAGTTTGCTTAAAAGTTCTAAGGGGACAAGAAGAGAGGAGACCTGACTGTTTGCTAGACTTGATCATCTTATGCTTTGAAGCCTACAATCTAGCCCCCTGTGCCAGCTCCACTCCTGATGATCCCAGTAGATCCCAGTGAATCCCACCTTTGGAACCAACCTCTCTACCCTTATATTGGTTCCAGCCATTGCTCTGTTGACACACGCAGCCATCGGTCCCTGCTTCTGCTGGACACCTTCACACACCCTGCCTGCCTTTGTCTAGAAATGTAAAAAAAAGGCTCTTAATGCATGAGGAGAACAGCAGCACCATCCTTTGGTGGGCTTCTTATCACTATCTGTTACAATGGTGCCTACAAAATATCTACAGCTGCCAAAGGATGGGAAAGTTTCTGGGATGGCTGCTCCCATCCTCCACATGTTGGGCCTTTTCCTGCCTAGATTACGTGACAGTTAAACATTAACAAGACAGGACTTTTATTAAAAAGCAAACAATAGGGTTGAAAGAACCTCCGTGGATTTTCCCTTATTTTGATAAATTCTAGCTATGATGGTTCTTCATGGCAGGTGTTCTTGCTGTCTGTCTGTGGAAGGTCTTGTGTGGGGATGCCGTGTTGGTAAGACTTGTAAACAGTGAGGAGAATGCAAAAAGCAAATTCTAAAGGATTTGAAATATATCTGCAGGTAAAAATATAACATCTCTCTTCTACTTCTTCAAGTTCAAGTAGAAGTAGAAGTTCTGCCCTTAGGTCAGCATAAGCTTTCTGAGACTGGTACCAAGCTCCCAAGCAGATTGCTGCCATCTCACTTGCTGCTCTGCTCTGCAGGGAGAGAAATCTGCATTTCCCCATGCCAGATGTGCAACCATCCTGGCAGAAATGCAAGCTCAGCTCGAAGAGGTCCATCGGGAACATCCACTGGATGTCACTGTAGCTCAACACAACTACACTGCCAGGAGGCTCTCCTGCAAGTCCCCACTGCTCTGGTGGGGCTAATAAAATAAATAACAGTTTCTCAAACTCTTGTTTGTGCCAAGCACCAAGATGATGGGTGCAGAGCTGCTGGGACACGTTTGGTCCCTAGCTTTGGAAGGAGAGCTCCTGGATGCTGCTTTGACACCTCTGTGAAGCCAGGTCACTAGTTGCAGCACTGCTGCTCTCTTTTTCCCTGTCAGTTCAGCCTAGGACACTGTTTCTCTTCTGATGCACACTGGAACAGTTTTCCATTTAGAGCTGCCACCTGTCAGCAGGATGAGCCGGAGGGGAAATTAAATGGAGGTAACACAGAGGCTGGACCACACCTGCCTGCCACAGGGGACACAGCCACACAGTGAGAAGTGACCTATGGATAAAAAGTCTAATTTTGTTTACTTTGAATAACAAGGCCTTACTAGTAAATGCTCATGAAGTATCTGGCATCACCAGTGAAATAAGACATGTATTTTACCATGGCTGATTAGTCAGCCAAGAGTCAGGCTGAACTGCATCTCATTTGCTCCCCACCCCATTTCAAAGTATCTGTGAACCAGTCTGTAAAGCCAGACCTTCTGCAGAACTCACACAGCATGGAGTCCTTGAAGCGAGCAGCTCTACACCAAGAGCCTGACTTGCATTGTGAAATGCTTCTATAATGATGGTGTTTGCTGGACCCAGGATCCAGTGGTAGGTTGTTTGCAAACCCCCAAAGGAACTGAGTTCAGAACAAATATTATTCCAAATAATCAGTTCTCCCAGCTGTAGGATGAACTGGGCATATTTCTTGCTTGGAAGAGGAATGCATTTCACTACCAGAGCTATGAGCGAGTCACTGTCTCTGGTTTCAGGGTTTGACATCTATGGGCTTCAGGATGGACAGGAAGCTACAGCCTCAGCCTCCAATGTGTGGCTCTGAGGGCCTTCTCCTGTGTGGTCTCCCTTTTTGGCCTGTCACACAGCGGACAGGCACTGGCCAGGACAGAGAGCAAGGTCAGAATCACGGGATCACAGACTGGTGGGGTTGGAAGGGACCTCTGGAGATCATCCAGTCCAACCCCCCTGCCAAAGCAGGTTCGCCCAGAGCAGGTCACACAAGATCGTGTCCAGGAGGGTTCTGAACATCTCCAGAGATGGAGACTCCACACCCTCTCTGGGCAGCCTGTCCCAGGGCTCTGGCACCCTCACAGGAAAGAAGCTTTTCCTTATGTTTAAGTGGAACCTCCCATGTTCCAGTTTGTGCCTGTTGCCCCTTGGCCACCACTGAGAAGAGTCTGGCACCATCCTCTTGACACCCACCCTTTAGATATTGATAAACATTGATAAGGTCCCCAAAGAGGGACAGAGTGAAGGAAACATGAAGCCAGCTCTGCACCAGGGACTGGTTTGTATTTGCCACCAAAGGAAACACTTCAGTGAGTCCTGGGACAGCCCAAAGGGAATTTGCTTTGGCCTCTGAACATGCTCCTTGCAGGCAGAATGAGAGCTCAGACCCGGGGCCTTGTCTTCTTGCAACTGAAATGGATTTTGCTGAGCTCATGGGCAGAGAAAGGGCAAGTCAGGAGAAGAGAGATGGAGGGAGAGATGGAGGAAGGAAGGAGAGAGGGGGCTAGTGGAAATGTGCTTTGTCTGAGGGCTGCATTTCATTACACACGTGCTATTCTAATGTTATTCTACCAAACTGGTGCAATCACACTAAGTAAAACCAATGAAGGAGTGAAGAATCATACTCCAACCTCCTTTTACAGTAACATCCTTTACTTTCTCCTGCCCTTTAAATAGTAATAAAAACAACCAAGTGAAACATAACTCTAGTTTAAAATAATCCCAGGAGTTTTAAGAATTGCTTTTCCCCCCCACCCCTACCGGCCCCCAAAGGAAATCACAGCGATCTTCCTGCACTGCTTTGTGTCACATGGAAATGTGATAATTTTATCTATCTATCTATCTATCTATCTATCTATCTATCTATCTATCTATCTATCTATCTATCTATCTATCTATCTATCTATCTATCTATCTATCTATCTATCTATCTATCTATCTATCTATCTATCTATCTATCTATCTATCTATCTATCTATCTATCTATCTATCTATCTATCTATCTATCTATCTATCTATCTATCTATCTATCTATCTATCTATCTATCTATCTATCTATCTATCTATCTATCTATCTATCTATCTATCTATCTATCTATCTATCTATCTATCTATCTATCTATCTATCTATCTATCTATCTATCTATCTATCTATCTATCTATCTATCTATCTATCTATCTATCTATCTATCTATCTATCTATCTATCTATCTATCTATCTATCTATCTATCTATCTATCTATCTATCTATCTATCTATCTATCTATCTATCTATCTATCTATCTATCTATCTATCTATCTATCTATCTATCTATCTATCTATCTATCTATCTATCTATTTATTTATTAAATTAAAATAGCCCTTGCTAGGCTCCTTGTTGAGCCTTTTTGCAAAGAAGAGAGAAGACTCTCTGCGTTCCACAGGGGAAGGCTCTTTGCGATACAGCACTCTGAGAACAGGGGATGCAGCTGTGATCTCTGATTTCTCATGCACCTTTCTGCCACATGCACGTTATTTTCTCATCCATCCAAACAGCCCCAACCGTTCCAGTACAAAATACAATTTTCTGACCATCTTCTTGGCTGCTTTTTTTTAGTATTTATTTGGCATTTTTGAGCAATGGGCCTGTTTACTCATGAGGTAGAATATTTGAAATTTCAACAGAAGTCCAGCGTTAGCTTTAACCAGGTGAAAAAGCTGGAAGGAAAGAAAGGAAATGTCCTCAGATACCACACCTTCCCATTTTCACCTTTCTGCATTCCTTCCTGGCAGACCGTCCCCTTTACACAAACACAAATGGTCTTCTCTAATAGGAGGAAATGGGGACTGTGTGTTTTTTTGTAATTCTAAAATTACATTGAGTGCTTGCAGAATGCAATAAAGTCCAGACAGCACAACTCACTCCAGCGAGCAGCCGCGTGGCCAACAGCAACCGGAGTGCCTTCCGAAAGCTAATGGGTTCCTGTCCTCTGCAGTCCAGGTAGGGCTCATCCTTGCTGGACTTAGCAGTTGTCCAACCACCATGTGTTCAACCACAAGCAGTGAGGGACCAATGATTTAATGATGGCCAAAAAAAAACAGTCCCCCAGCTGATGGTCCCATCTTTTCTACTGTGCTCTCTCAGTTGACCTGGGGATACAACACAGTTCAAGAAGGACAGGGAACTGCTGGAGAGAGTCCAGCACAGAGCCACCAAGATGATGAAGGGAGTGGAGCATCTCCCTGCTGAGGAAAGGCTGAGGGAGCTGGGGCTCTTTAGCTTGGAGAAGAGGAGACTGAGGGGTGACCTCATTAATGTTTATAAATATGTTAAGGGTGAATGTCAGGAGGATGGAGCCAGGCTCTTCTCAGTGATGTCCAATGGTAGGACAAGGGGCAATGGGTGTGAGCTGGAACACAGGAGGTTCTACTTAAACTTGAGAAGAAACTTCTTTACAGTGAGGGTGACAGAGCCCTGGGACAGGCTGCCCAGGGGGGTTGTGGAGGCTTTTTTTCATTCAAGACCCGCCTGGACGCCTTCCTGTGTGATCTCATTTAGGTTCCTGCTCTGGCAGGGGGATTGGACTGGATGATCTTTCAAGGTCCCTTCCAATCCCTGACATTCTGTGATTCTGTGAACACAGACCTTTCTTGGGCTTTTTGTTTAGACCTACTCTTTCCATGAGGCCACAGGCTGAGACCAGCCAAAGGCTGAGCCCACCTGCCAGCCCTCTATTTTTGCAAGCAGAGTGCTTCCATCATCTCACACTTTCACACCAGGCTGCTGAGTGCTCTGCTATTAACCCTGTAGGTGCCTGGGGAAGAATGACTAAAGGAAACCATGAATGGAAGCATTCCGCTGGCCTGGTGGAGTGAGCCCTTGCTGTTCTGTCCTCAGAAGCCTGTGATTACATGTAACATAAATAGGATTTCTGATTTGCAGGTTTTTCAAAGGTGACACTCAATTAATCTGATTCATTAGTTCTAATTGACTGTAATGGAAAGGTTTAAAATAACAGTTGTTCTTTTCAGAGTCCAACCAACATTTCAGGAGCTGCTTTCCTCTTCCCCTATCTAACGCTGATCTGCAGAAGCATCACTAACAGGTGGTACATCAGCAGGGAGAGATTTCTGGAGAGCATCAGAGAATCGATTATTTTAAGTGAGTTTGCAATCCCACACGGGAGCAGCCTCCCACTGCTCACACCACACCAACACTTTTCCCTTGGGGTGTCTACTGTGAAATCCCTGACGAGGTTTTCTTTTGGCCATGACCTCCTTTGGAAAGGTCATGGTCAAGTACAGCGTGTCTCGGCCTGATTGAACGGTTGTTCTGAAGAGCTGGAGAAAAGCCAAGAGTTTGAGCAAATTTAAAAGGAAGAAAGCCATCCTTTGAGGCAGAGTGGCACACTGTCGGCCAGGTCAAGTGTCCTTAGCCTTGGTTAGATATTTACTCCCTGTGGCCTGGGAGAGCCCTTTGTCCATCCCTGTACTTGTTAGGAAAGGCAGGGTGAAACAGGGCACGGGTGTCTGGTAATCATAGAATCATTGAATGTTTTGGGTTGGAAGGGACCTTAAAGATCATCCAGTTCCAACCCCCCTGCCAGCAGCAGGGACACCTTCCACTAGACCAGGTTGCTCAAAGCCTCATCCAACCTGGCCTTCAACACTTCCAGGGAGGAGCAGCCACAGCTTCTCTGGGCAACCTGTTCCGTGTCTCACCACCTTGAAAGTGAAGAACTTCTTCCTAATATCTAATCTGAACCTCCCCTCTTTCAGCTTAAACCCATTTCCCCTTGTTTTGTCATTAACTGCCCTTATGAAAAGTCCTTCCCCAGCTTTCTTGTAGCCCCTTCAGGTACTGGGAGGCCAGTATAAGATCTCCCTGGAGCCTTCTCTTCTCCAGGATGAACAGCCCCAACTCTCTCAGCCTGTCCTCATAGGAGAGGTGCTCCAGCCCTCAGATCATCATGGTGGCCTCCTCTGGACTTGTTCTAGCTGCTCCAGGTCTCTCTTGTGTTGGGGGCTCCAGAACTGGATGGAGTCTTCCAGGTGGAGCCTTACGAGAGTGGAGTAGAGGGGGAGAATCCCCTCCCTCGACCTGCTGCCCACGCTGCTCTTGATGCAGCCCAGGATACAGTCATTGGCCTTCTGGGCTGCAAGCACATATGCCAAAGGGCTCTTTCTTTCTCCCATGTCCTTGTCCCCTGATCACCCAGGTGACTACACCTGACCTGAACCAGAACCCAAGCCTGAAAAGATACCACTGCACTTAGAGATCACTGGAGCTTGGGACTGGTTAACCAGTGGAACTTCTCAGATATCTCCTGCAGGTTCTCTGCTGGCAAGGTGAGACGTGGTCTGTTCAAGTCAAGGACAGTTGCAACAGGCCTCCAAGCTGCATTTGTCCCAGGACAGTGACACAAGCCCTGCAGCCCCATCAGATTGCTCTGCATCCACACCTCCATGACTCTAAAATAGGACGGCCACATCCAATCTCCTCCTTGGGCATAATCCTGGGGCCAGTGCTAATTCTGTGCTCAGTATTTTTTTGGAAGTGTGGTGGATGGTCTGAATCACAGATGTCTTGTTGACTGCTCCTACAGTTTAAGTTGAGAGGATGGCATGCCAGTGCCTGCAAATGTCCCCAGCACTGTTTAATTAACCAGTGTGAAGACATTCCAAGGGTATAGCACACTGTGGGGAACATAATTTCCGAGCTTTGATATCCAAGAATTAAGGAGAATTAAAGAATGCTGAGAATTAAAGCACGTCGGAGGGTCCCAGCAGCCAGGGCTGCACTGGGGCAGAATGTCCCCAACCCTGGGAACCACCTGCACCGTGAGCTCCCTCTGTGGCACGAAGGGCTGTGGTTGCAGCAGAACAAACCCCATTCCCACCATGGGCTCGTAGGGAAATACATTTAGTGATTTTTTTTTTTTTTTTAATTACCTATAAAGCAGGAATCACGTGACACTACTCATGTCCCAGGAACCAGCCCCTTTCCCAATAAATCCTCTGATGGACTTGGTCTCAGCAGGTGACCGGGGTGATAATTTTTTTTTTGCTGAGTTAACATTCCCTGGCTCACAGCACCGTCTCCAGAACTTGCTCAGCTGATGTTCACTTTATAAAAATAACTGTGGCGCCATGTGTTTTATGAAGTTCATTTTAACCCATTGTCAACAAACCTTTGTGGGCTGTGGCAGAATGAATCCCAGGAATGGGAGAATCAAAATTGTTTGGGGTGAGACGGGGAGGGGAGGGAGGGTGGTGGGTGAAACAGGAAACGGGGAAAAAAATGCTGAAGACAGCCACAAGAGCTGCTTTCATACTGGGATTTCTGGGATGGCAGCCAAGAAGGGTCAATGGTGTCATGACCAGCCTGCAACGCAACGCAAACAGAAACTACCACCCTGCTCTGTGGCACTAGGTGTTTTATCCAGGAATAAACACACTGTGACAGAGAAAGACCTGTGTTCCCAGAGCCTCTCTTCCCTCTCTGGGGAGGTGCCGTGTCTCCTATAATTGCAAACGACCTGCTGAATGCAAATACAGGTGACTCAAAATTTCATGAGGACCCGAGATCTGCTGTTCCTAAGGCTTTTTCCCCATCACTCCTAGACTATGGCTCCAGCCCTGAATACTCAGGGTCTTGCTAAAGGAAACAGAATAACATTCGTAAAAACATCTAACTCTTCCCTGGAGACTCATAACCTAACCCTTCACAGCTGTTGGAGCACAGCCTCCAATAATTTGGGTAAAAATATCTTCTTCTAGCTCATATAGCTAAGTACACATGAGACTTCCCCATGTTCCTTCATCTCACAGCTTGGAGAACTTCCTCACTGTTCCCTCAATATTTCTGATGGAGACAGGAGTGCTTATGGTCACCACACTCCTGCCTGATGCTGTCCAGCCTCCCAGGAGGAGACCTACTTCTCGGGATGACTTCAGGGAAATTCAGCTGCAATACTGTAAACCAGGCCAGAAATTACTAAAGAAGAGAGTCATGTGTCCTCAAAGCACAGACAGACTCCTGAATTTACAGAGCCTTGGACAGACTTTGTGTGTATGCGTTGGTTCAGAAGGAGATGAAAGAAACAAGCAGGTGAATCAGGGTAAACATAAAGCATTCAAAATAATGCCATTAAATACCATA
>NW_010326550.1:0-925 GCF_000700745.2 Antrostomus carolinensis | reverse complement strand
TGAGAAATCTTCCAGGTCATTACTGACCTGGGTGATTCATCTTCATTCTACACATGCAAAAGACCCATGAGAGCAAGGGATGAGGGAAGCAGCTGCCCCCATCCTGGTTGTGCTGAGGTCTCCAGGAGTGGTGCAGGGTCAAGGCTGGGTCTGCCTGCAGAGATGGGAGTGTGTATGCACCAGTCCCTCCACAGATTCATAGAATCATTGGCTGGTTTGGGTTGGAAGGGACCTTTAAAGGTCATCTAGTCCAAGCACCCTACAGTGAGCAGGGACAACTTCAACTCCATCATCCCAGACACAGCCCAGGTTTGCACTGGAGTCTCCTGGGATAAGACACACTAAGATGGGCAGGTCCCTAGAAGATGATCCTTAAGGAGAAGTCCTTCTCTGGAGCCCCCTTTCAGGAGGAAGATATGTCCTGAATCATTAATACTCCTGTATTGCAGGGGTGCATCCCCTCTGCAAGAGCATCACCACAGCCTGCATGGGCCACACAAAAAAGGATCACCCCACGCTCATGCTCAGCACTTTAGCTGCAGCAAAATAGACTGTCAGATTATAACCAGGGGGGGCAGGACTGACTTTTCTCCTTCACCCACCAGACTGTGCTTGCAGCAGCAAAGTGGGGGTTCACAGCTTCATGTGATACATCCTCAGAAGTCTCACTTTGCTGTTTCAGAGACTCCTTCTATGGACAGGAGAGACCCAAACTTCTCCAGATCACATCAAGCTCCTGAACCCTCTGCTAGAGATACCAAGAAATGCCAAGAAGCACCTTCTCACGCCATGGATCCACTATTTATTTTCATGTATATAGCCTGTGTGTAGAGCACTGGGCCAAAAGCAGGATGCTCCCTGCCCCTCTGTTTTCTCCTGCCTCTGCAGCCAACCAAAATACTTCAAACATGCACAACCCCAGCAG
>NW_010326549.1:4484-38018 GCF_000700745.2 Antrostomus carolinensis | reverse complement strand
GACAAGGATGTCATGTGTGACGGTGTCAAACTACTACTAGATATGAAACTACAAATCGAGCAGCAAATTTTTAGAAACCTAACAAATACAGAATCCAGGTGTGAGAACACGGAAATTGGGGCAACTCTAAGTCTATCAGTCTTGCCTCAATATTAAGCAAAGCTTTGCAAAAATTTCTGCAGTACATATTAATTAATGGAATAATTAAAAGATTCATACTTATGCCAGAATAACTCGGTGTCTTTTTCCATCAAGAAAAAAATTTCTCTGTATGAAGAAAATACAATTCACTTTATGTCACTGACTGTGAAGCACAGTAAAACATTTGATAGGAGTCTTCCCAAAAGATTATTCAGGTGGGAAAATAGGCCATTATACGTGATTGTCTCAATGAACATGCTGTGTTTGTTATATTTGTCTTGGACCATTATCAAATTATTACAGAAATGCACAGGTTTACTTCAGCAGAAATCCAGACATGCATTCAAATTCTTCTGGTGGTAAAAATCCAGGTAGTTCTTCTGCATTCAGCTTTACATATTTTGTCAAGCTGGCAACAAGAAGTACTGTCCCAGGACCATTCAATTAATAATACTCTTTATTTTATCTACATTATGATTATTTTTGTAAGCATTTTTTTAGATTATTTGGTTTGTATGTTAGGGTATCTAGTCACAGATTGTTCTTTTATAGCTGATAGCCTCAATAGCATTTAGAAGTCAAGTACGAAAAGCTGAAAACTGCACAGTAGACAAACAATTGACTAAGAATGAGGCTGAACAAAAATTTATCAGTGGAATTCATTGAAAATTGGTCTTATGACTGATAATTTTTAACATTTCTGGTCTTTCTCTTCCAGACAGAAGAGAAGCGCATTATAAGCCATTTGCAATTTACCTCTTGGCCAGACCATAATACTCCCAAGCTGGCTGAGCAGCTTATAAAATTTATTTGTTACATGAGAAAAGCTCACAGTACAGGACCTATTGTTGCTCACTGCAACACTGGCATTGGGAGAAGTGGAGTTTTGCTGTGTGTTGAAGTTCTGCTCAGCTATATAGAAAAAGATTTATGTGTAAGTATCAAACAGATCATCATTAAGTATTACAAATTGGTATGGATGTCAACAACATGTGGGGGTATCTTAGACCACAGTAATTCCTGGTAGAATTCAACCTAACAAAATGGAATAAACCCAGGTTTTGTTGTTTTAAAAACCAAATATAATAACTACAAATACGCTATTTGTAAAAGAACCAAGTCACGGCCTCCCCATCTAAATATATTTAAATCTTTCTTTATAACTTGCATGTCAACAAAATAAAACTGTTCTCTTCTGATAGTTTCACATCAAGCAGGTAGTGAGAGATCTGAGAGATCAGCGTTTCGGCATGATCCAAACTAAGGTAAGTTCTCAATATTCAAATAGTTCATGATTTTTAAAAGCCACAATTAGTGGTACACATGCTTTGATAAATCTGGGGCTTAAAGCCTCTTTCCTCTCATTTGAGGAAAATAACAGAAGTGGTGTCTAGATTTAAATGTGAAAAGTCTGTCCCTTACTAACTAGTTGAAATAAAAGCAAAGCACCAATATAGTACAGATACTAGCCCCCAGCCACACTTTTTTTTTAAGCAAAAAGAAAAGCAGGGATCAATAACAAAATGAGTGAGATACTGTAAACTCTACCATGCAAAGTAGCGATCTTCAATTCAAAGATGAATTCTTGCTATTGCTGAGTAAATAAGGGTAAACCCTTCCTCTGCTGAGTTAAACCTACCCCTGAAAACAGTTTTCACACAGGAAAAGACAAGATGCCACTAACTCGATTTAGAGCAAACAGGCGGTGGAAAGAAAAGCAAGACAAGACTAGGATAAGTTCTTCCTATAGGCAAATATTTTAGCACATGCTTTGAAATATTTTTCTTCAGGATAATGACTGAGCATGTGATTAAAATTAAGCAAACAGATAACCTTCACTGACCTAAATGAGACTTGAGCATGTGCTTACAGGTACTGCATTGAGTAAGAAAGCATTCCTGAACTTTTACAAGTGATGAAACAAAAAGAACAAGGATGCTCTTAAATATCTAAGGTTTTGCATCCATGTGACAAAGATGCTGATGTTATAAAAAGCACTTCAGCCAGTCTATCCTTCTTTCTTAAGAATTTACGTTGAATGCAACCAGGTGTTTCACATTTGTCTCTGTGTACAGGATGAGTATTTATTCTGTTATGAAGTTGTGCTGGAAGTCCTTCAGAACCTTCAAGCAATGGATTCCTACTGACTGCAATATGACTCTTCCCTGTTGCTATTTCCCTTGGGACTCCAGAGACCACTCAGCAATTGCTTTAACGAGATTGTCAAGCCAGCACAGACAAGTGTTATTTTACATGCTTTTTTAGATTACTCTGATTTCTAAGGCATTTCAAAACCTTTCTTAACATGTCCTGGGTAAGTTATTTAAATCTTGGCTCACAGTTTGGAGAAACAGCCAACCACCACTGCAACACTACTGTTAAATTGCCATGGACAATTTGCACGTTCTGTGTAATAACATATGAGTTGTTCAGAAAATATTTTGGGACTGTGACAAGGAGATAGCAGCCTTTGGAATTAGCTTTACTTTCCAGAGGGCAACCATAAAGATCTAAGATTCTGCTGGTGCTGGTGGAAGATTAGTTGCCCCTTATATATTGTTGTGCACTATTGGCTTCTGGACTGCAAATCAGTATTTTCTACAGTAGTTATGCTTTTGTGTGAAGGACTCAATTTGCTTGAACAATGTAGAACTCTTTCCAGTCATCACTCCAGCCCAGGAATTTATACCACCACCACTAGACATCTTAAATCAAGAAAATGATAGAAAAACAGGATGCCTTTAAACTCTAGTTGGTTCTCTTGAAATCAGGAAGAGCATTCTAACAATTGTATGGAATATTAATTTTTCCCAGCAATATGAACAGCTGTAGATAGCATCAGTATTCTTCTATTCTGCACCCATGCAAAAAGAGTGCAGTACTAAGCCAGATTAAATGACCGTGTGTGCGTTGTGGCACACATACACATTTCATCTTCCCCTGATCCTTTCCCTTGCTAAAATATTTTGTAATTCTTATCTAGGATTTCAATCAATCTAGAGGAAGTCCCATTGGTTTCAGTAGAGGCTAAATCAGATCTTTAAATTGGAGTAAGTAATTCTCTGTACAGTTTATTTCTCTTGCAAAAAGTGTTTCTGTTAGTGTGAGTTTGAGTGGACTTGTCCAGAAATCTGCTGTTCAGGTTTGTAAGGTTGTTTCTATAGTACTAGTTCTAAGTTCTTTATCTAAAAGGTGATATATATGGAAGAGGAGTTATTAGATGTGCATTGGCAGAGTAACTTTTAAACGTAGGAAATTATAATAGCATTTATTTAACCAAATTGTACATATTTTTAAAACTTCTTTGATTTCAGGAAAGGAGAAAATATTAAGAGGTATTTGAATACAAAACTGAAGTAGAAACAAGACAATAAAATAGCTGTTTATTTTAATTATGAATGAGAGCTTTATGGTTCATGAAGAATGAGGGATTAAACACAAATTAAAAGTATGACTTTTAGAAAAAGCCACTGTAGTGCAATTATAATTAAGACCAAGGGCTATTTTTTCTTTCTCCCCTCAGATAGTCTGCTGGAAGTCAGGAAAAGACAAAAATGAATTTTATGATGTGAGCCAGATGCGAATTTCAAACATATTGATAGAGATCCAGAGCAACACTAAATTAGTGGAGTAACCCAGGACTTGTATTGGTATAAACATAAACAGAATTCAATGTTTTTGTCTTAAATTTATTGATTTGAGCCTTCCCAGAAGCATTACTCTCCATACATTCTGCATTTACTACTTTATGTTGCATATAAAGGCCTATTTGTGCAGTTTTGTCAAGTGTCATCAGCCAAAATTTTGTTCATAACTTTGTTACCTTCATTTAGTATTTGGCCTTTCATTTTAATTTTAATTACCACATATGTACTACTATGCAATGAATGCACTACACTGCACACGAATGCACAATCACTTTTTGTACCACAGCAACTTTAAAAAGCTTCTCAGTGAAAATATTCCTGTACTTTATGCAAAGGTGTTCTTTCTGTGATTTAGAACAAGCATTCTGGATTTAGAAGACAAACATCATGGCATTATTTTTTCCTTCACATTTGTACATCATCTTTGCAGCTGTTTGACAGAAGTTTTTCCTGTTTTACAGGGATATTATAAAGATTTGTGAAAACACTGAATTGCATTTAATTTTCTTTTTTTTTTAAATGAAAAAGCAGCTGTAATACTTAACTGCTAACCAGTAAGAGCTCTAGGGAAAATATTTTTTTATCAATTGAGGCTTATATTTAAATTTGCTTTAAAGGCAGCTTTTGTGATCATTTTCTGTGATGTATCTTTTTTTTACATTCTCCTCAACCTCTGAGGCATTCTGCCATATCCCATGTTCTTATCCTTTAGGAATATAATAATTAAGCGCTTTTAAACAGATACTATGTTTATGATCCCCTTAATGACATCCTCACTCTGACTGAACTTTGGTTTGGATGAGACATACACTTTTACTCAGATCTAGTCCTCTAAGGCTGCCAGCAAAGTAAAACAAAACAGAATTGTTTTTACAGATATTTTGTAATCCGTTATATAACAAAGAAACTTTCACCCACAGAAAATCTCAGAGCCTCTCAAACTAACTTTGAGAGGAGACAGATCGATGCAATTTACCACACGCTGGGTAACAGGCCTTCCCTCTGTCACAGTCCGGAGTGATCCTACAGATCAAGTCTCAATCCACAGCCTGAAAACATTTTAAGAAAACTGCAGATTTGCAAGGGTTTTGCATATGTTTGAAGCTAATGGCTGGTCACCTCAGTACTAGTACTGCTCATGAGCTCCATTTCTGACAGTCAGCCTAGACAGCAGGTAAATTTTGAGGAGGGAAGGACTGAAATGATAGACACAGCTTCTTCCTACAATAAACACCATGTTTGGAGAAATAAAGAAGAGCCATCACCAGAAAGTGCTTAGCAGATGTGGCTGCTGTATATGCACTCTTGGAGATGCCAAGGAGGCATCTGTTCTCAGCTTCCCCTTTAAAGGTAGGATTCAGGGATTCAACTTCCAGCTCTGCTGCAGTCTTCCTGAATAAGCCAAACCACTTAAACAGGATTCTCTGCGTCTCATGGGTTTCTTCTTTTACACTGCACTACTGGGGTACACTCACATCCTTTGTAGATGGGACCACTGATAGTGTAGATAAACTGGGAACAGTTAAAAGACTGTTAAGAATCATTTAAGTGTAGGGGAATCTGGCTACGTCCAGCAGCTCATACACCCTTTCCCCCCATACATAGTACAAATGAGAGTATCACTTCTGTGTTCTTTACTCATGCAAAACTCCCATGGAGATCATCACTCATTGATACACATTTGGAACAAGACTGTGATAGTTTAACTTAGCTGGCAGCCAAACAAGACATAGCCACTCACAGTTCCCTGCCCCTTCCCCACCCCACCCAGGGAATCAGGGAGAGAATTTGGAGGGGTAAAGGCAAGAAGACTTGTAGGGTGAGATAAGAACAATTTCATAATTAGAGTAAAATAAAATTAAAATAGTAGTAAAAATAACAATGATAACAACCATATATATATGAATGGTGCACAGTACAAGTGCTCACCACCCACTGATAACGATCCCAGCGGAGTGAAAAGGAACCCTGAAACCAAAATCACAATCCCAGAAAAGCGAGCCCAAGCGATTCCTGAGAGAATCTCCCACTTTCCAGTCAACCCTGGTTAATATACTGAACATGACATATTATGATATGGAATACCTTATTTAGCATATCCCACTGTTAGTTCTGGGTTTTGCTAACTACTACACTTTCCCCCTGCAGTCCTCTGCACTTGCAAACTACCCAAACACCATGTCCTTGTACCTTATCACCATTCTTCTCATAACAAATCCCACACTGAACCCAAATCACAGCGCTTTCCAGCTTCTAGGAAGACAATTAACTCTAGCCTAGCAAAAACCAGGACAAAGATACAACCCATTCCTTAAAGAGTTCACACTACTTGACAAGTCAGGCTAAACTGGAAAGAAAGGAAGACCTACTGTCCCATTTCAGTCACAGGGAAGTAAGGTGGGAATTGGTGATTTGTTCAAGGTCTTCTTCTTTTGGAAAACTTGCGAACTAAACCCATACAATATAGGCTCTGATTCTGTCCCAACACACAAAGGTATCTTTCTTCAGTCAGAAAATAGGACCATACTGCTCTGGCCCATTTCTGATGAGATATTATTTAGCATGCAAAATGGTCTGACTGGAACTTGCACACATCCTAACATGCAAGAGATGCATTATGGTACAGAACCTCAGTCTGTGCCTGGGGTCACACTGCTTACTTCAGAAGTGGCACTGAGATCACTATTTGTATTTCTAAATCATGGTACTCTACTGTCTAGTCATCAATCAGGACAAGCTGCAGTACAAGTGCAAACATAAGTTGAAGGCAGTGCCTGACATAACAAGTACTCAAAACAAGTAAACATCTGCTAGTCCTCAGATTCATGCTGTAGCACCAAACCTTGTCAGTGATACTGTGTTCCAACAGTAGCTCTGTCCATGGAACAGCACATCCTTACTCTGGGGAAGCGACTGTTCTACTACCACTGAGACTGCTGCTAAGTTTTGTATGTCTACCATTTATTTTTTAATTTAAAAGCAAGTATAGCAAGGACAATCATCTCATAGCTATTAAGTTACAAAATCATGTGAGTAGGGGGAAAAGAGTGTCTCCATTCTTTCCTTTAACACTGTCATTGAGTTCCATGGGCTCAGGACTGCTTCATGCTGATGGCTCCATGTACTCTAATACCCCATCTGCCACAGCAAGATAACTTGTAATACCCACACATGCCAAAATGGCTGCTATTGGCTACAAGAACATTGTCAATTTTGAATCATTGGTATTAAAAAGTACTAACATGTATTTTTACAACTTGTACTGATATAATCAGGCTCTCTTAATTTTCTTTGAAAGCCTGAGAGAGGAGTCAGTAAATTTTCTCTAACTGTATTTTTGGTTGGAGTTTATGGCCTTATTCAACACCATAATCTTCTGTGATGGAGCAAATACAGTAAATGCAAATACCGCTGGTATTGCGAAAGAACAGCAAGTACTGCCATCTACGGGCAAATCACTTCTGCGACAGCATTAGGTGCAATTAGTCACTCACGCGGTTGGCACAGAACCACTCCATGAACTTTCCCTGAAGTTCACTCAAACGTGTTACCAAGATGGGCTTGGCAGAACGCAGTGCTCTCGCTCCAGCCTGGCAAGTGCCTGCCTGGCTAGGCAGGTGCTGCATGCTGCTGACGATAACTATATAGCCATCCTGCTGCTGGTCCTGCGGGTACTAACACAGTGATAATGATGCACTCAGTCAGACTCAGGAAAGGCTATCGAGAAACCTGACAAAATCTCTCCAAATCTGACAAGAGCCTAATTTATGAATAAACTTGCTCTTGACCTTAAAGCAGGGGTGCTTTTCAGAATGAAGCACTTTCTTTCTTCATTTATTGAAAACTATGAGTAATGGGAAATCCCCCTAGAGTTGTACAACAACTGGTTTTATGAAATACTGTGAGTAGATGAATCTAATTGGGTTAGGGTATATTTAGTGTAAGATAATCCCCGTAAACTGGTTTCTTTTGTCAAGTATGTTGCAAATTCATCTGCAGAATGAGGACTGCAGACAGTGTCACATATCTCAGTTTCATGAACCCAATCATGGCACGCCAAGGAGTGCAACCCACAAAACTGTTCACCTAAGTAGGCCCAACCCTGTGCTGCGCTGTGTTGCACAAACAGCTCAGCCTTCGGGCCTGTGCTGTGCTGGTAGTATCTCTTAGCTTCAGAATAAACGTAGCCAGCTAATTCCAACAGAGAGCCTGTAGGCAGCTCCCACCAGCTGCCACTGATGATTATGGCACCAGCGAGTTCTTGCCTTTACCTAAAAGTGCAGCCAGAACTGCTCATCTGAACCTGATGGACAGGATAAATGCTGAATGGAATTGTTTTCTTGTAAGAAAATCATATAATAGTTCAAATGACCAAAACAGGGTAACCCTTCCACGGACAGGGTCTGCATGGTGTACTGTGCCTGGATCAGACACGTTCAATGCCGCAGAACATGTAGTTCCCAGCATCTGAAAGGATGTAAGGTTATCTATACTATCCTCTCTTCCTTTACAGCATTAGTGTTGATAAATAGCACCTTAAATGATACTTTGCATAGTCTGAGTGCTGTCCTTCTTACTGGAATTATAATGGAACAGCACCTCCAGGTGCAAAACACTCAGTTACCAGTGAAGGACAATGGTACTTCTCCCAGTTCTTAAATCAACATGAAGATTGCCTGCCTACTGCTTGCAAAGATGGCTGAATATTACTGTAGTACTACAAAAAATAGATGTCAGATGATATTTCTACACTGAAAAAAAAGATAGCTCGCTCTTGCAGTCTAAGCAGACTAAGGGTGACAGTCCATTCTTAGACTGATCTTTTAAATGTCCAGTAATGTGAGTGATGGAAGAGCACAGCACTTACAAAGATATGTGTAACAGTAATAATCTTGCACTGATGTAGCTCTGCAGGTTTAGAAATAAGCTTGTGAAACTAAAAGAGTGTTCTGTATTGCCATACAGGTATCATTTTTCATGCTTCTCCAGGCCCAATAGCATGAAACAATTAACACCAAACTACAGAACCACAAAACCACAGAATAGTTGAGATTGGAAGGAATCTCTGGATACCATCTAGTCTAAACCTCCCAACTCAGAGAACAGTGTCATCTAGAGCTCAGGACTATGTTCAGTTGGGTTTTGAATACCACCAAGGATGAAGACGCCATGACCTGTCTAGGCAACCTGTTCTGATATTTGACCATCCTTAGAATAAAAAAGTTTTTTCTGATATTTAAATAGAATTTCCTGTATTTCAATTTGTGCCCATTGCGTCTTGTCCTGTCACTGGATACCACTAAGAGAAGTCTGTTTCCACCTTCTTTACTTCTTTACTCCTTTCCATCTAGGAATTTCTGCATATTTATAAGATCCCCCATAAGCATTCTCTTCTTCACTTTAAACAACCACAGCTCTCTCAGCTTCTCATATGACAGACATTACAATTTCTTAATCACCTCAGTGGCCTTAATATGCCAATACTGATTCATAGAGAGGATGAGAATCCATCCAACAGCTGCGTGTCTATTGACATTAGGAGATACAGTTTTTTGGTGTCTACCAGCATGACAGAGTTCCTGTTTTAATACCACTAAGCACTGATCAAGGCCTGAGAAGCCAATATGGGAGTTTAAGAGAAGATGTAGAGTCTGGAGTATGTCTGCAAGGTGTGTCAGTGACCAGCTCTACTTTTTAGCTAGTCTTAACTCTCAAGCGTCTTTCTTTGAGTAACTGAGTTATGTACATGTCTCTCTCCCACAGGAAGTAGGTGGCTGTTCAGAATTAACTGCCCCTTAATTTCACAGTACCAGGTACATATGCCCACCTGAGGGACAGTGAACTTCTGGAGATCCTGCTCTGAATTTTACAGTTATTTAGCTTGCTCATTAAATGATTCAAAACCAAAAAACCAAAAACCAGCTAAAATGCCTGAGAGCAGTACACCCCCAATCAGGTGACAGACACAATAGGGACTATACAGTAGTTGTTCAGTACCCCAGCTCATTACACAACCTAGCAATTAACTGAAATTGCCTGTGCTCCATCTCCTCCCTGCATTTGTTCTCTTGAGAGATGACAATTCCTTCTTCTCCTTTCTGTTCAACCCTCTTGGAAAGGTGTGCTAATGATTGTAGGCTTTCCTTTCCTATCACACTGCTGTAAAAAAGCTCCTACTTCCCTGACCACTTCCTTCATGGTTGAAGTAGATTCAGCCCAGGCAAAGCACCAGTCACAGTACTTCTTGGCCCATTCAGTAAACCTACCAACAGCTCCCAAGACAGAAATGACATGCTATGAGTTTGCTTAATGCCAGCATCCTTGGATGAGTGACAAGGACACTATGGGAAATAATGAGCATTAGAGAAATGCAGCTATAGCAACACTAGTGTTCACAAAGCAAATCCCCACCATGAGTGCAAGGGACCTGCTGTTATTGTGTATGTAGAAGTGCTGATAAAGCAGGAATTTGGGCTACAGCATCAGGAGGGAACATGCCTGGCCTGCAGTCTTGCCACAACCAGTAACACATGCAAAAGCACACCTATAGCAGACAGACACTTAGCTCACATACTTTCGGAAATGTTGGATGAAACAACAGATCCAAAACTGTTGAGTCTTTGCAAGGAAATCTCAAACTTCACTCAGCTGGCTGCAGGTTTTACTGCAAGTTTAGTGCCATGTCATCAAAGGAACCATCTACTGATAACATTGTGATCAGGTGATGATCAGGAACTGGTGATCAGGAGGCTGCCATTGTTCCAGGTCTCTCACTAAACTGTCCTGCCTCCACCTACACCTATTTTATCCACTGAAAGCAGGCAAACTTTTATTGTGGCAGGAAGACAGACAGTGCTTTCTGACATTTTTTTGAATCCTAAGCTGAAATAATTGAATGACTCCTGGGGAAATTTGACTTTCAGTAGATAAAAGAAATAAAAAGTTAGTTCATTTAACTTGGAATAGCACTGCATATATTCCTCCAGAACTCCTGGGTTCCTCTCTTCATCATATCTATAATTCACTGTAAGACACATTCCTTAACAGTCTGATGCCTCACTTTCCTTGTCTACTGTTTTGCTGTCTTAGAGAAGATGCATGAGTCACGGGTAGTGCTTGCGAAGTGTTGAGGAAGTGCTCAAGGGAAAGACAGTACAAAGTTTAAAATACTCTTCATGCTTGCACTTTTCAGCTACCACACATTCCCCTCCACCACTGTGTGTGAGTTAGAGTACATGTAGCAAGCATCTGTCTCTACCATTATGAAATTTGTGCTGCTTCATTAAGGGAAACATTTCACATGACTGTGAGTGATGTCCTTTGTGTGTGCCTGTCCCCTGGAAAGAGTAGAATCATGCTAATGGTATTATTTGGATAGCAAGTAGGAACAAAGTGTTTATTTCACAGAATCACAGAATGTTAGGGATTGGAAGGGACCTCGAAAGATCATCTAGTCCAATCCCCCTGCCAGAGCAGGAACAACTCCAGTAGGTCACACAGGAACGCATCCAGGTGGGTTTTGAATGTCTCCAGAGAAGGAGACCCCACAACCTCCCTGGGCAGCCTGTTCCTGTTGCCTGTCACTTTCACAGTGAAAAAGTTCTTCCTTATGTTTACATGGAACCTCCTATGCTCCAGCTTGCACCCATTGCCCCTTGTCCTACCATTGGACATCACTGAGAAGAGCCTGGCTCCATCCTCCTGACATTTGCCCTTTACATATTTATAAAAATTAATGAGGTCACCCCTCAGTCTCCTTTTCTTCAAACGAAAGAGACCCAGCTCCCTCAGTCCTTCCTTATAAAGGGCTCTGCACTGGATTCTCTCAAGCAGTTCCCTGTCCTTCTTGGACTGTGGGGCCCAGAACTGGACACAATATTCTAGATGTGGCCTCACCAGGGCAGGGCAGAGTAGAAAGGGAGCAGTACCCCTCTCGACCTACTAACCACACCCCTTCTAATGCACCGCAGGATGCCATTGGCCTTCCTGGCCACAAGGACACAGTGCTGGCTCATGGTCATCCTGCTGTCCATCAGGACCCCCAGGTCCATTTCCCCTACGCTGCTCTCCAACAGGTCTGTCCCCAACCTATACTGCTACCTGGGGTTGTTCTTTCTCAGATGCAAGACTCTACACTTGCCCTTGTTGGATTTCATTAAATTTCTCCCTACCCAACTCTCCAGCCTGTCCAGGTCTCGCTGGATGGCAGCACAGCCCTCCGGCGTGTCAGCCACTCCTCCCAGCTTTGTGTCATCAGCAAACTTGCTGACAGTGCACTGTTCCCTCATCCAGGTCATTGATGAATATATTGAATAGTACTGGTCCCAGTACCGACCCCTGAGGGATTCCACTAGACACAGGCCTCCAACTAGACTCTGTTCCATTGACCACAACTCTCTGACTTCTTCCTTTCAACCAGTTCACAATCCACCTCACTACCTGATCATCCAGACCACACTTCCTCAGTTTAGATGTGAGGATGCTGTGGGAGACCGTGTCACATGCTTTGCTGAAATCAAGATAAACCACATCCACTGCTCTATCATCATCTAGCCACCTAGTTATGTCCTCATAAAAGGCTATCAGGTTGGTTAAACGTGACTTCCCCTTGGTAAAACAATGTTGACTGTTCCTAATGACACTCTTATCCTTGATATGCCTAGAGATAGTGCTGAGGATAAGTTGTTCTATCACCTTTCCAGGGGTGGAGGTGAGGCTGACCAGTTTATAGCCATCTGGGTCCTCCTTTTTGCCCTTTTTGAGGACTGGAGTGACATTTGCTTTCCTCCAGTCCTCAAGCACCTGTCCTGTTCCCCACGGTTTACCAAAGATGATGGAGAGTGGCCTAGAACTGACTTCTGCCAGCTCTCTCAGCACCCACGGGTGCACTCCATCAGGACCCATGGATTTATGGATGTCCAGATTGCTTAACTGATCCCTAACCCAGTCCTTGTAAACCAAGGCAAACTCCTCCTTTATCCTGACTTCCTCTGGGGACTCAGGGGTCTGGGGCTCCTGAGGACAGTCTCCAGCAGTGCAGACAGAGACAAAGAGGGCATTCAGTAACTCCACCTTCTTTTGTATCCTCTGTCACCAGGGCACCCACTCATTCATCAGTGGGCCTACATTGCCTCTAGTGTTAGCTTTGTCTGCAATGTATTTAAGAAGCCCTTTTTGTTGTCCTTGACCTCTCTTGCAAGGTTTAATTCCAAGGAGGAATTCTATTTGTAGAATAGCTAGAAATTCTGTTAGTATCACCTAACTTGAGCCACTTAGCACAGACTGAGCATCATTCCTTTTGCTGGACAGCAATTTTGGATCAAAAGATCTAAAACTGTTCCCATATTCTGAATCTGGACAAAGCCTGGGATGCCAGCAGCAGTGGGATGACCACACCTCTCAGCTCAATACAAATGCTCAACTTCTTCAGAGCAACATTGCTCTAGGCAACAGCAGCTCCTTCCAGATCCCTCCATGTCAGCTCCTGCTGAGTTTTTCAGTCTCATGACTTCTCCACCTAATCCCCTTCTCATCAACATTCACTTAGATCCCTAGCTAAGAGTGTGGGTGGCTGCCGGGTTATGTTCTTCTGCTAGACTTTGTCAGTGGCTCAAAAGGTCAGGTTTAATTACCCTGGGAGTCCTCCTGGGGATGTACATAACACTGGTTTGAGCTCTATCAAAGCATCTGGTGAAACTCAATTATCTCCCTGGAGTTCTGAGGAGGACACAGAAGAAAATGGGAGCACCACCAACAAGCAAATATGTTAAAAATATCCATTAAATCTTTTCTTCCTTCCCCTTTGTCAACAGTTCTCCCCTCTTAGTTTTTCAATTAATAAGGCAACAGATTGGTACACTCCACTTCTGACTGTGCACCTCGATTCCCAGGTTTTTTGTAAAGTCCTTGAGAAATCCAAAGTGCACCTTAAGAGGGGCTGAATTTCAGGAAGTGCTATGTATCCACATTCTGGATTCTCAGTAGTAGCTGGATCTGTGGTGCAGCCTTCACAATCGCTTCTGAAAACTTTGACCATCATTTTACTGATTTCCTCCTTCTATATCCATTCTTTGCCATTACAAATCCCAAAAAGGGATGAAGGAGGAGACTGGTTGGCAACATTTCAGACTCTTCCCCCATATGAAAGGCCTCACAAAACCCTTGGAAAATGCAAGGAATACTCTGTCTTTCATGGGACATACTGTTCCAATATCTAAAAGACACTGTGAGAAAATTTTGTTGGTTATTTCTTGCTCCATCTTGTGAAGCTGCACAAATGCTGTACACAGCTAGATCCAAAAAGTGCACTTGCAAAAATCAGAGCAAAGGCAATACTGTTTATGTTATAAGTTTAAAAAGATCTAGAAAAACAAATGGAAAAACTCATGCAAATGCATCTGCATGCAGATCAAATGGGACAATTCATTTGAACTTCAAGCAACCCATTTCCACATTCCTTACCAAAATTAGCCTGAATATGACATTAATTTCACTACCTTTTCCTTCACTGAAGTTTTGTGCCCATTATCAGATGCACATCTAATCCAGACTCTGGGCACACATATCTAACTGCTCACAGGCAGGTCGCTGAACATACCTACAACAGTACTTTCCAGGCTAAGGCATATATGTGCTTTGTGCAAAGTTTAAATAAGATGGAGATTGGTTATATCACCGGGGCCTGGCACTGCATGATGAGCATGTGACCTGCATCACTTGCTTTTTACACTGATATTCTGATGAGGCTGATAGAAAGATGGTATTTACATGCCTGCAAAAATCCAATGCCAAATTCCTCATATTTCATCCCTGTTATGTCCCATCAGCATTTCAAGCCCTTTGATCTCTAAACTACGCAGTGTTCAGTAGGCATCATTATAGCATCATGTTTTGATTTTGTACTCTTGTGATTCTGAGCATAAAACCAACAAATTTTTGTGGCTCGTTTTGCAAGGAATATTTTTAATATTTGTTTTTATCAAATTACCTAGGAGTGATCACAAAAGGCTTGTGATCCTTCCAGTTCCCACCAGATGTCACCAAGCTCTCAAGGATCTCTGGAGTCAGAGCAGCAGAAGCCTCTTGCTTGAGTGTCAGTCACCTACAGAGTCTTTCCCTTTTAAAGAGAACAGCAAAGCTAAAGGAGCTGAGGACAGAGCCTTTCCTTGTGTCAGTGGATGAAACACTGCTGAATCGCTGCTGAGCCAAAGCTGCTATGATTTCACTGCTGTTGGATAGTTTAATCTGAAAGGAGTCAATCTCCCTTCACTTACTACTAGGGAAACACTGCCATCACAGTTCTTTGTCTCTCCTCTACCTGAAACACTGGGCAGCGCAGGCAGGAGGTAAAATGACATGCACAAGAAGGAAGTTTGTGCTACTGCTTTACAGGTTGCAGACTCTGAGATGAAGTGGTCTGTCTGAAACTGCATAAGGAGCCATGAACTAAACCGGGCACTGAAGCCAGCTTTCCATACCCATCTTGAAAAACACTTGCCAGTAAGCATCTTGCTTTTCAAGGCAGTGGTTCTCTTCTGAGTTTTCCTCATTGTTGAGCATTGTGATGTCTTGCAAAGCATAAATGCCTGAGGTCTCACTACTCAAATCTGTGTGTTCCCCAAGAACGAGCCAGCTTGCCAAGAGGCTCTCCTCAATGCACCCCAATTGGCAGAATAGCACCCTTAAGGCTCTGCCATCAGAGGAAACATTTAGTCTCAAAGAGATTAGATGCACAGACTAAGCAAGATGAATAGAAGTTGACAAATATCCAAGAGGTATGTTTGAGAATGAAGAGGCTGAACTGGAAATGAATGGATTTTAATGAGAGAAGGGAAGGAAATTCACCATGAATTGCAGACATCTATTGTCCTGAAAGGGCATTGTTCCCCATGGCCCCAGAACAAATATGAAAGGCACGCATTCCATGAGGTATTGTTGGCAATGGCTTGACTATGGCAGCTTGAGCTTGCATAGCAACTTCCATGGAGGGCTTCAAATCATTTCACTTCTGAGAAGCTGCTAGCATTATCCAGGGCTTTTTACAGACACTGAAGTACGCACTGAGACAAAATGTCTTGGCCTCACGGTGAGCAACTCCCAGAGCTGGGAAAGCGAATCCTGATCAGTATGAATGAACCTCTGGCCAAGTGCCCTATTTCTGCAACCTTGCTCCTAGGGAAGTATGGCAGTTGGTTTCTATTGCGCCAGCACATTGCTCCCTACAGTGTACATGGCAGCCAAGGGCATGCAGAAGAACGCACACAGTTTGGCCTTACTCTTCGGTGTCCTGACAAGCTGACAACAGTCACAGGGTGATTCAGCTACAGAGTTAGTCTTTCGCTTTATTTCTGTGACTCAGTAGGTAACCCTAATCTTGTCTCTTGCCCACTGCAGCTATCAGTGTTATGTTCTCCTCCTGGCCTACCAAAATAGCTTCCAGTCTAGAACTGAAATATCTTCATTGTTAATGTGTGAGTTGTCTCTAAGAGTTGTGTATATCTTTTAAAAAAACAGTTCATGACTGCAAACAGAACACACACAAACCATTCACTTCTCTTTTTCCTCAGCTGGGCCATGACTAAATACAGTATTATAGCATTTCCAATGCTTCGTTTTCTGACAGAATAGTTTATCTTCCTGCCATAAACACCTGGCTTTGATAGGTACACAGAGACAACCAAGATTTAAAAGGCAAAGTGGACATTGTAACTGCTCCCCTTCTGGTACAGAATCAAATTACCCTTCTTCAAGCGTGCTTATGACAGCTCCTACTTATACACACATGAATAGGGACTATGGGATTGGAAGCACAAACCTCTGCCACTTACAGAACACTGCTTCTCTCCTCCACTACAGACAGACATAATCACAACTGACACGGTGCACTTGCTCACACACCAGTCAGCCTTGTTCAGTTTGTGGTGCAGCCCGTGCTATTGAACACGCACTGCTTCTGGTACCCAACTTAGCTACACTTAGTAATTCTAATAGCTGGCACTTTTCTTGCAGCTACTTGAGTTGCAATCACATCCTTGACCACAACGTCATTGTAAACCTGAAAGGCCATCTGAACATTTTGCCTCTTAATTGTTTTGTAACTAGTGGGAAATTTTCCACCTTTGGGGCTGTTGGAAGGAAGGAATTCAAGACATAAAGCAGAAGGGTAGCAGGACTCTGACCAGCTGAACACTCACTTCTAACCTAAAAGGCCTGCATTTTACTTCTGACTCTTTTCTTGATCCATTTGTCTTCTCAAGATTGTTCTATTTCTCATGTGTTAATTAGAGCTCATAATTTTTTTCCCAATTTAAAAAAAAAAAAAAAAAACAGACGAAGAGAAAAGAATGAAAAAAAAATCAACAATGAATTTCAAAATGTATCTGAAAAGCCAAAACCTCTCTGGTTTCCCAAAATCTAGACAAAACTGCAGTGGCCCCCAGGAAGAATTCTTGTTTCCAAGCAGTTCAATTAGCAATTTGAGCCAGGGATTAATTCTTCTCTAAAAATATTCCTTAGAGGGCAACTAATCTTGAATAGTCCTGCTATAATAAAATATTAATGGAGAGAAATCAATTTCTACCATGTCATGCTCCCAGAAATAGGTGCACTCACTATGATTCAAATTTAGTAACTTTGGTTCTGCTGTAGAGAGGCAGCCCTACTGCAAAGCAAAACAGCATATGTCATCCTGAGAAAGCACACAAAGATATCTGGCTCCTTAATAGCATCAATGGTCTGTGCTTGCCTGTGTTTACTTCCTTGAGTAAGAAATGCATCTCACAGAGGCTGATTGCAGAAATCTCCCCGTAGTGAAGATTTGTGGTTTCTTCCACTCATACAGTCCCTACGGGCATAGTTGCATTCCAGTCCATGTTTAAAAAATTGCTAATGAAAATACTTCCACACCCAGTGGCTAATTACTTTCTCCCTCAGAAGTAAAATCATGTTTTTGTTATGCATGCACTACCTTTTAACTGTTAGTTACAAAGGATGGCAGAAAGACCTAAAAGGGACAAGGGAGATCCTGTAGTACCTATAGTACTGCTCTTATGCTTTTGCCTATTAGACTCTGCTTTTAAGTAACTGATAATTAGGGTTCAAAACCCAGTTTGGTTTCTGTTGATTCATGTCTGAAAATCTAAAATATGACAAATGTATTAGTGACAATTCACTGAACTTCCTGTAACTCCCTGTGTTCCCTATAAGGTTCAGCGTTGCTGGCATCAAACACCTGCAAATAAGAATATTATGGGTTGGAAGGGATCTTAAAGATCCTCTAGTTCTAACTCCCCTGCCATCAGCAGGGACACCTTCCACTAGACCAGGTTGCTCAAAGACTCATCCAACCTGGCCTTGAATACCTCCAGGGAGGGGGCACCACAGCTTCTCTGGGCAACCTGTGCCAGTGTCGCACCACCCTCACAGTGAAGAATTTCTTCCTAATATCTAATCTCTTCCAGTTTATAACCATAGCCCTTTGTTCTATCTCTACCTGCCCTTGTAAAAAGTCCCTCCCCAGCCTTCCTGTAGGCCCCTTCAGGTACTGGAAGGCCGCTATAAGGTCTCCCCGAAGTCTTCTCTTCTCCAGGCTGAACAGCCCCAACTCTTTCAGCCTGTCCTCACAGGAGAGGTGCTCCAGGCCTCCAATCATCCTCATGGCCCTCCTCTGGACTTGCTCCAGTAGGTCCATGTCTCTCTTGTGTTGGGGGCTCCAGAACTGGACACAGTACTCCAGGTGGGGTGTCATAAGAGCAGAATAGAGGGGGAGACTCACCTCCTTCGACCTTCTGGCCACACTTCTCTTGACACAGCCCAGGATATGGTTGGCCTTCTGGGCTGTGAGAGCATATTTCCAGCTCATGTTGAGCTTCTCGACCACCAGAAGCCCCACATCCTTCTCCTCAGGTCTGTTCTCAATCCATTCTCCACCCAGACTATATTTGTGCTTGGGATTGCCCCTGCCCAGGTGCAGGACCTTACACTTGGCCTTATTGAACTTCATGAGGTTAGCACAGGCCCACCTCTCAAGCCTGTCAAGGTCCCTCTAGATGGCATCCCTTCCCTCCAGTCTGTTGACCAAACCACGTAGCTTAGTGTCATTGGCAAACTTGCTGAGGGTGCACTCAATCCCACTGTCCATGTCACCGACAAAGTTGTTAAACAGCACCAGTTCCAATACCGACCCCTGAGGGACACCACTTGTCACTGGTCACCACTTGGACATGGAGCCATTGACCACAACAATTTGAGTGAGACCATCTAGCCAATTCCTTATCCACTGAATGGTCTATCTGTCCATATCTCTTCAACTTAAAGACAATGATGTCATGAGGGAGGTCTTTCTTCAAAACTGTGAGCTTCGTTTAGAAATAAGTATTTCTTTTTCAGTGAAGTGTTGGGTTGCTGTTGCAGTTGCTTTAGATAACATGTTCAGATTTTCTTCCCCAGCCACAAGCATTTTTTACTTCATAAGCACACGACTCCATGAGCTGGGTTCTCAAGGAAAAAACCACCACAAATGTCAAGCACAAGACTTAGTGAGCTGACAATTCCCATATGGTTCCCAACAGAACTGTTGTAGGAAATTTCTTGCTGGCACCCACAAGTTCAGAGGATCTGCTCTCCTCTCTGCCCCATCCCCACCAAAAAGAAAAAAGGTATAAATATAAATACACACTGTGATAATGTTCTTTTAAGGAAGCATAACAAGTTCGCAAGTAGGAAAGGGGCCACACTGTTCTTCAGAAGGCTTCTCAATTTGAATTATGAGAGGCATTGTGGGTCATACATACTCCAATTTCGACACAGCAGTTGTGACCAACTAAAATGACCTGCACAATACAGCCCGGAGAGTCAAATCCCCTCATTCAGATCCACAGTTAAGTGGTGAACAGTGATGTACGTTTCAGAGAAACACTGCTACTCTGCTCTTTCTCATTCCCTCCCTGGACTTTCTGATGCTTAAAAGTCAGAATCTTATGGACCACATTTCTATCCAGATTTTGTCTCAACTGCCCATTCCAGCACAAAATACAGCATACTGAGCTCTGATAGTCCCTCAGTTGCCCATCTTATCTGAGAGAGGATCACTCCAATTGGGACATCTGGCAGGCTAAAAGTAGCAGCATAGTGTTGGGAGTGAGAAAGGCAATGCTGAGAAATTAAGTCATTTGGTTCCTGAGCACAGCTGGCTGCCTTCAAGTCCCTGAGGGGGCTAGGGCTTGGGGGAGGGGTATAAATTGTGTGTTTCAAACTGTCCTTATTAACTAGACATTTCATTTAAATTGTACTTAGCACCTGCCTCAAATTACCTGACTTCAAGGCTCATGCGTGACAGAAGCTGGAGCTCTGATTAAATCCGTGCTTCGTACTAGTGAGCCATTAAGCCAAATCAAGGCTTGCTGCTCCTTTGAAGGAGACCATTTGTCTTCATTAAAAGTGGTCATCCTTGATTACCCTGACAGGAGCTTCTCCCTGAAAGATAATAAGGTCTGTTATTGTTGAGAGGTAAAATAATCTATTGCAGTCCCCTGGAGAGTGATTTGTATTTATTAATGTTCTCACAAATTACTGTACCCTCATTAACATGTGACTGTGACAAGCAGCGGGGTGTGCTGCTCATCATGGCCATTCACGCCAGCCACTGTCTCTCCTTGGATCACTAGATAGCAATAGAACGTAAGGAAGCTGCCTCCTGCCCTTTAATGATGACTTGGGTCTGTCAGGTCATGATGGACAGAGACTTAGCCAGGTTGTGAAAACCTAACTAACCACATTTCTGATCAGGTCCTAATCTTCAGTGCAGATACAGAAGACTACACAAAAGTCACCTTCTTTGCTAATAATATAATACTCCATATTGTCACCCTTGTGAAACAGTATCTTATACTTCTTGTCCACAGATTTTTAGTGTTTTACAAAGGAGATCAAACTTCAGTGGTGGAGAAGGAGAAAAAGAGGAAATTGGTATAGTGACTTCTCACAATCACGTGGGAAGCCAGGAAAAAAGCAGGTGCAGAATTCAGGTCTTCTGAACCACTAGTCCTGCCATTTGGCACATTGAAAACTGTACAAATCCCAGTGTACTTTACTTTTGTGACAATCAAAATCAAGCTAGAATTAGTGTAACATGTTCTTCCACAATGATATAATAAGTAAACCATCCCCAGAGGTCCTGTGCATGCGTGACGGGAAGCATACAGGAGATTCAGAAGTAGATAAATAGCTACAATACCTACTGCAGTGTGACTATGTGCTAGCCCATCTCTGGCTTGGCTCTCTTTTGTCTACTCCCCTGAAATTCAGAGGTTCTAGTTTGGGACAATAGCCAGTTCTGGCTAAAATAAGCTCATTCCACACTCTGGCCTTAAGGTAATTTTCAGCATGCCACTATGCCAGTTCACCTTCTGAGGGCAAACAGTGGCAGACAAACACTTCTCAGTGCCCAGATCAGAAAACAGGAATACGTCCGAATAGCTGCTCTCATCTGTACTATCAAGTTTCTGTTAGTTCAACAGAAATCAAACAGGGACATTTGATTCAGATCACTCTCAATAAAAGAGAGATACAGTGTGAGGAGACACTGAAACAATGCAGAATTTCAGAGTAAATTCAAAGGGATTTTTCATTGAAGCTTTAGGGTGTAGCCAGTTCCAGGTTCTTCTACCGTATTTTCAAGTCAGATGTGACTATGATCATATTACCAGTTCTCCCTAAATCCATAACCAAACTGAGGTGTTGATACAGTGACAGAAGCTTGCAAAAGCCCTAAATGGATTCTGAGTGCTCTAAAGCAGAGATGGGAACTTTCCAAGCAGACAAGCTTCATAGCCAGTTACAGAGGCAAGGTCTGTTGGGTAATGGCAGCTATGTCCATTGAGTGAGCAGAGGCCAGTATGCCTCCCTGAAATGAGCCCAGTCAGTAACACTGCAGAACATGTGAGAATTCTGGTCATGCAATATGCATCCCCAGTCTCATAGTAGGGTTTACCCTGCGATGAGATATGACTTTCAAGGGGACCCATTGTGTGCCCTTCCGTAAGATATTCTTTTGGTCTTTAATAGAAGAAAGTACTTGGCTGCCAAAACAATTAATTTAGTTTGTCACTATCTTTACAGCTGAGAGATGCTCAGGAAAAAGAGAAGTTGCAGTAGCCTGCAGGCTGGATAAACTGCTTTTGCAGGCTGAAGCTCCATCTTATTCTAAACTTTGGATCTCCCTGATTTTGGCAAGTCTTCTCAATTCTTTAAATACACACTTAAACAGACATTCGTTTAGAATTGATTTGCTAGTGACATTAGCCAGATGAAGGAGCAGAGCATGTGACTCAAATGTCTCTTTAAAACTCTCTTCCATAAAGACCTCTACAAAACACTGGTCAATGTTTAGACAGCTGAAATATCCTTCTGCTTGTTTAAGTATCCCACTGACAGTTCACAAAGAGTCTGAGTTTGCTACAGCCATTCCTTCTGAGTATGACGCTAACTCATTAAGCCTAGCAGCTCAGAAACTTCTACTTTCTGATTATCAAATTGCCTGTCACACTAGCCACAAAAATAGCCAGCACTCTGTAACTACTGTTTATTACACAGATCCTTACTGTTTAACTCTCACCTTGTACATCTTTCCTTGTGTTTCACTTAACTCTTGCTTCACAAGTGATATTTAAATGCCATATAGAACTACTTGCAGCATTTCAAGTGGAAAAGTTTCATTTTTATTTACTGACTTCAACAAAGTAACACCTGAAAAGTATTCAGGAGGGAAAACTTATTCCATAATTCCAACTTTTTATGAGTTTTTACTTGATAATTTATATTAATTTCATCCATCTTTTACAGCACAAACACATGTCTGGGTGAACAGATATATGAAATAATATAAAAGTGTTGTCTTACAAGGTATGTTTATTGTTCTGCAGTGAAATTTTCTATAATTATCTTTCTCTGTGAATTTTTGAAATGAAACCTAAGTACCACCCAGGGATCTATGCCACTGAGTCCAGTTCTATCACAAATCACATATATGAACCTTCTTCTACTCTACATATTAGCAGCAGAAGTGATACGGGAAGCCATATCTGAAAGTACATACTGAGAAGAATACAGTCTGCATATTCATACCATATTTTACTCTGCCATCAGAGCTCTTTGACTCAAGATAGCCAAACAACTGACAGGTCAGTAAGAAGAGAGCAAAGTCTGACTCACTCACATGTGACCTGTTAGTGCCTTACTGAGAGCAAACTCTCTGCTCCCACAAATTGCCTGGCTTTCTCGTAATTTCTCACATGCAAAGTAAAGCCTGTCATCTCTCTTAACGTGTGTCTGAGAACATCAGCCACTTATCAGAAACCGGGTGATCTGGCAGAGGCATGTTCCTTGGGATGTAACGATCAGCTGGCTTTGATCGCGCCTGTGCCATTAAAAATGGGGTAGTGCTGTCTATCCTGTGAGTCTCTCCACACCACAGAATTCTGGATTTCTCTAGTCTGACCTTGAAGTCTTTAATTAGTCCATTACACCAACCCTCTGTCATTTCCTCTCAGCCCAGGAATCCTTTGGTATCCTGCCCTGTTATCTCCAAGGCAAATATGAATAAGGGTCTTGATGATTAGATAAATAGTGCAGAAAACAGATGTGAGGAGCTGCAAAGTGTATACATTATGAATAGTATTGCAATAACATCTTTAATCCCTTAATGAGGGCACTTTGTCAGGGTAAGGGAAGATAGACAGACTGAGGGATTTTGCTGCTGTATACAGAAGCCCAAAGAATGCTCTTAAACTAACAAACATAACCAATGTCACGACACATTCTTACTTTTTATCTTTGTATTCCATTAAACTTGCACTGATTTGCACATGTTTTCAGAAATGCCATTTTTATTTTCATGCAAGGGTCCACTTTCATATATTCATATAATTGTCTGTGACTTTAACAAAAACATACAGGGAGAGCTGTAAAATGGAAGACAGTTGAGAACAGCTGAGATCTACACACCTTCGTTGAGCATTTTGGGTAATACTTTTTATTATCTGCTCACAGAAGCTGCTATGAGCTGGCCCTGTTCTGTATTTGGAAAGCCCTCATGTGCTGCGTAGATTTGCTTGGGAAAGTTTGTGCATGCCCAGAAACCAAGCAAGTACAGTCTAAGGAGCCATCAGCCTGACACTACATTACTTCCCAGAGCTCTGGGGGCTGCCTGTTAATCCTGTAACACATCTAGGCCCTGTCCAGGATCAGAAGTAGCATGCAAGAGGCTTGTCTTGTGGTATTACGGCATTTCTGCCTCCAGACCTGGATGGAAACCAGACATGAAACAACATCTTATTCCAATAGCTGAGACACTCCAAAGGTTTGGGTTATATTTGGTACTAAAATGGTGGGAGAAAAGTGGGGAGAAAGGAGGAGGGCTGGCGCAAGCAATTTTTCCCTGTTTCCACCTAGACTTAGGTTATGGTAAGATGTTTGCTTTCTTTTTTATTTCCCCTGTCCTCTAAGTTGTACACCTAATATGTATAACATAATTTAGCACTACTGATGTCTTTGGCTGTTATCCGATACTCTCTCATCCCTGGTGTCATCTGCCAAATCAGCAATTACACTCTTTTCACCTTACAGGCAGCAGCAGCCTGACACTTGACATGATGCTGGATTAAATATGCAAAAAAAAAGTTGGAAAAAAGAAATAAGAGTAGCATTTTGTGTACTAAGCTAGTATTACAAGCCAGTGTTCTGATCTATCCAGTCGTTCAGAACTTTGGGGGGTAAATAAAGCACTTAAAGTTTCTTGAACTCTCAACATAGAGTTATCATTAGCCCTCTCCTTACAAGTGTGAAGGCCAGGCATGGAAAAGACGAAGAGTTCTGCCTCCTTCATACATTGACCAGCATAGAGGATCTGGCACAAGATAAAGCTACCCAGAAAAAAAATGGTTGGTAAAGTTTAAAATTATTTTAGTATAAAAGAGAAGAATGCACAGCCACTGTTTCCCCTTCAAGCAACAATCTGCTTCGAGCCTTGGCCTTTATAGCTTTGTGCCATACCATTCTCAAGATACACTGCAACCTGCTAGTATTAATCTTATGTGAAAGGGTAGAGTAAAAATTGGAAAAGTATCTAAAAAAGTTGTTTGTCTGTCTCTCTAGATCACAACCAAACAATCTTAATCTCAACGTGTGAACACAGGCCTGGTAGGGGGCATCCAGACCATCAAAGCCAATCCTCCACAGCTGTAGACAACTGAGTAACAACTGAGCTGGCAGATATATGCAGGCTCTTTTGCAAGATTTGCAGGACTCCCAGCATCTGGCTGGGCTGGAGAACCCCAGCCTGTGCTGTACAGTATTAACACAATACTTCCATTTCAGACTCCAACTGGAACTAGGGGCCATAGAGACAGCCATGAAAAAGAATCACTATTAACAAAAAAGGGACCCTTTGAACCAAGCTTTTCCAAGCTGCCAAGATTAACCACAGAATCCATTTGAGCATACATAGTTTCAAGTAGAACAGAACTGGAAAGACTGGAGTCTGCACCCATTTGGGTGAAATGCAGGCAGGTGGTATATTGCTGTGTCACAGCACGATCAAATAGGGAAAGGTACTGACCTTTTCTTAGTATGAATAGGTTTCTGGAACCTCTGCTGTATGTATTATTCTGATTGCTATCACAACAATTATTTGATTGCATGGTGCAAATTGTGTCCCATCAGGACTGGGATTTCATTGTAATGGGTGCTGTGCAGTCCCTGCCTTCTAAAATTAATACAGGAAACATCACAGGAGATCTTATTTTATGGATGTTTGCACTGGAGATACATCCAATACCAAAACTCTGGTTCCAAACACTTACTGCATTTATGGTGAAATTATCTCCCACTTTCTTTGACCCTAAGAACCACCAAAACCACAAGAGAGCTAGGAAAGAGCACTAACATTTAACTCACATTTGAGGAGGTGACTTCACTCAGCATAACCCTTCTTGTTGCTAACAGAGAGATTGCCAGTTAGTAATTGCCAATTAGTATTGCCTAAGTGACACTGCAACCCTTTTTTGTGAAGGTTTCAGTTTTCTGTTCCCTATTCTCCCAGACATACAGTCTTCAGAGGTAAACTATTGTAAATCTCAAACCTCATAAGTTCAAAACAGAGATTTCAACCCTGCCTACGTTTCATCACAACCTTAGTGAACCCCAGAGAATTTGCAAGTCCTTAGTGCTGTTCAGATCAGAAAGAGGAACAAAGAACCAGTCCCGCCATTTGTACTATTCCACATATCATGAGAAATAACATCTAAGGATTTCCCACATGTTTTAAACAGTCAGCGGCTGCTTTGAGTAGTGCCTGGTCATATATTTTGGGGGGTTTTTTGCTATGCTGAATCCATACATCATGTGAATCCAAAATGTAATTGTAAAAAAAGCCGCCTTTTATTCTAGTGAAAAGGGGATTTACAAATCTCAGAGTAGGAGGCCTTTCTTACCTGTGATATTAAAAAATCTTCACCCTTTGGTCTTCCTCCAATTTATTTCAAATGGCATAAGGGAATAAACATGCATTAGCCAGTCAGTCCCATTTCACAGCTTTGATCAGTTTGTAAATGAACTCCAAGACAGCTAATCATTCCCCTAGTGGGGAAGCTCAGCATCATCAGTGATGAATGCCTATATTTTGTGACAAGGTCTATTTCCATCTGTGCTGAGACTTCCTAACAACACACGTGGCAACTTGTGCACCGCTGCATAATGAATCGGATTAGAGAAATTTAAATGCTTTTCACTCCTTCTATATACAAAGTGGGCACAATGCCAGACCTGGGATAAGGAAAGGTGCCAAGTCTCCAGTTGTCATGAGTCACTATTTCTAAAAAGGAAAATGTGCACACATATAGGTATATGTATATGTATGCATATCTATAAAACATATTTTGCACTTTCTCAATTTTATTCAAAGTAGCCAAATTCAGGACAGTTAATTCCTGTCTAAATTTTCTGGGGGAGAAGGGGGAAGTCTCTTCCTTCTCATCCAGTTTTGTATTCCACAGAAATGGGTCAATAGCACCTGTTTCCAAATCCTACAAAGCAGCTATGGATTAACGCACATTGTCTATGATTTCATGGGACTCATCTGATAAAACTACACCTGGCACATCTGATAAAATTAATGGAAAGCAATGGTTGCAGCACGATTAAGAATATATGCAAATTTAATTGCAGTCACACTCATTTTTGCCTTTATGGATAGACACATGGACAATTTCCTGTATTAAAGCCTCAATTCACTTCCTCTTCAAAGTGTTTGGGTATAACTCTGTAGTAAGACTACGATGAGGGAACAAATTGAGCACTACATTAATCACAGAATCCTAGAACGCTTTGGGTTGGAAGGGATCTTGAAGATCATCTAGTTCCAACCCTCTCAGCATGGGCCCAAGTATGCTTTGCATTAAGAAGCTAAGTTAGTCACTATATTCTGCCTAGAAAAGCATCATCCCCGTGTTTGCTAAGGGATAATGGAGCAGGTAGGCAGCCTAGGTGTGACCTGTTTCAAGTCTATGTCACACTGCACTGAAGCACCCTAGGTCCTAGCAGTGCGTATAATGTGGTCAGATAAAGGAGCTTGCTGTGCTTTAACATGCTTGCTCGTTTGCATTTTGTGAGGCAGTCTAGCAGTAGCCTGTATAACCCTGGGGATGTTTACACCGTAAAATGCAGCTCCCACCATGCAGGCCAGTGCTTCTTAATGATGCAGTGTAATGCTTACATTAACATAGGCTGATATTTGACTGTACTTTGGCTATGAAGACTATCACCCAACAAGACAGTGAGTTTAACTGAGTGCTACTTCTACATGGCTTTACTGCTTCCAGTCCCTGAAGCTTGCTCAAATGTTGCTAGCTTGGTGCTCTGTATAGGACAGTGTCACAATCCTGTGTGAGATAAATACACACTGAATGCCGTTCTGAGTTTCACATCTGTAAAGTAACAAAATTCTTTGTCTGTTTGGGATGTTAGATGTTAATAAGTGACAAATTTAATCTAGATTTATATGCTGTAGCAGAACTCAGAATTTGAATATTATGTCAGTTGTAGAAATACCAGTTTAGGCTCTCTGAAAATGATAACCACACCAAGCTCAGGCGAGTTGCATCTGATTTCATAGAATCATAGAATGGTTTGGGTTGGAAGGGACCTTAAAGATCATCTAGTTCCAACCCCCCTACCATCAGCAGGGCCACCTTCCACTAGACCAGGTTGCTCAAAGCCTCATCCAGCCTGGCCTTAAACACTTTACCCCATTGTGTGATGAAAATCAATTAAACTGCATGCAGATCTGTCAGTGTTGTACAGCAGTTACCTTGAAAATGTGACAGTAATTTAATGGATCATTGCTTAAAAATAGTGTGTCTCTGAATGTTTTGACCCAGCAGAAGTATGACTCCCTCAGACTAAAGAGGATAAATATTTTTCTTTATTCCTAGATGATAATGCCTCTTGAAGAACTGTAGTGAAATGAAACTTGAAAACTATGTGACAAAATACAAAGACAGTGATTACTGAGCAAAGAAAGTTGCACTTACAAAGTGAAGCAACCAGTGATTTTCAGTAATATACAGAACTCTCATCACTACAAAGCATCAACATAAACAAATAAGCCCCGTTCTTTGTGAATTCAGAATGGAGCTCTACTTATACCACACCAATGAAGTCCATGACATTGTTGGAAACATAGACCAAAGAGACAAAATGCTTTGCAGTCATTTTTTATACACTTTTGCTGTGGGGGGAAAGAAAATAAAATAAAAAGAATGCTTCTAAGTAGGGTGAGAAGATGAGAAGGATGAGGGGGAGTGGATGGGTGGGACCACAGACCGAGTGTCTCTTCCCTTTAGAATTTGTTGCACATTTCAGCATTTGACAAGCCCGCGGTATTGTTCAGGGCAGACCTTATTAATTACTGTTCAGTAGGTGGCAGATGATAGCGCCCACAACAGCAATTGTCATTATGCCACCAATCATCCCGCTCCAAAAGTAGCAGCTTTTATATGAAAAAAAGCAAGCACAAGCAATGAGCAGACATCTGTGATGACCTACAGAGGCTGCTCTAGGGATCTGCTTCTCTTTGGATTCTCCACCTTGTGATTCTCCATGCCCTAAGAAGAGCAGCCACTCCTACCCCACTTTCTTGTTCAAACTAATGGATCTTGTTCTCATCAGGGGGTGCCATACTCCGCTGACTGGCTGGATTGGCATGATAAGCTTTTGTTCACATAAACCTGTACTGCTTATATGGCAAATATTCTTCCACAACACTGGAATCTAGAGGAAGAATCCAAAGCAAATGAAAACTCTAAATACTATTGTTGAGTGAAGGTTTCCAATTTTTTGGCTATGTAACTGGGATGTTTATTTTTAGAAATGAAAACATCAACTCCATCCTGCCTCCCTCCCCCAAACAGATGGAAAAAGAAGTCATGCCAACCTGTATTGATGAAAAGCATGTTCCAATACTTTGGGGAAAAAAACTCAGGAACAGTTTATACAAAGGAAAATATCAGTCTTGTGTTTTCTGGCCAAGTCAGTGGCAGCTTGGGTTATCTGCAGCAAGCATGCCAATTAGACATGCCCAGAGAAATGTCAGGCTTTTTGAGCCTGCTAACTCATAAACATAATTCTGTTCAGTAATACTGATTTTTCACTTGTTTATGCCAGAATGTCTTTGCTTAGCCCTTCCACATAGCAAACAGTTTCTGCCAGTGATGCATTCTGACAGAATTCCAGGATCAAGTGTAAATTTGATACCTGCTCCAAGGCAGCCTTCCACACTGGAATGGAGTCTAACTGGACTTCATGAGCCAACATCATGAGCTTGTTCAGCATGCTAGAGCAAATGCTCAAAGACAACCACCAGGAGACTGCAGCAGATGATGCTAATTTTTTTGTGGTAATTGTTGTCCTTCTAGTTTCAGGAATGAATCTAACACAACATACTAATGAGGGCTCCGCTGCTCAGGTTTTGTGAGAATAGGCATTTTGGAGATAAAGCACAGAGTCACAGGATTGTGACTGCAGGGAGATTCTAGTTTTTGAATTCTTAACCAAACTCTGGTTATTTAGCGGTTCACCCATTACTTGCAGACCAGATGGGATGAAGAATTAATTTGCATTGCCTGAAAGCTTATACCCTGGGAACTATTTATTGTATTCACCTTTTTTATTGCTAAGTTGTTCTTCCAGTTCTCAGCATGCTTTTCTGCTGTGTTCCAGGAACAATAACAAAGTTCTCTCATTGCATACTGAACGCATGAAAGTTTCCATGCTTGTAACCTAACCTCATAAACCCTAGAAAAAGTCAAGCTGGTGTGGTCAATGATTTCCTTGAAATTTACAGAGTGCTGCTTAGGTTCTGGTAAGCAGTTTCTTAACAACAAATTTCTTGTTTACTCATCATGATGAACAACTTGGTATTCAAGTTTGTTCTTTGTCATAAGGCACACACATGCTAATGCTGAAGCCTGCTTTTGCTCTCCCCAGCACACTACCATGTCCAGAATCTTCTGTTGCTGAAATAGGACTATGTGATAGACTTCTTTTTCCAAGCAATACTGTTTCATACAATACAGCTCATCTCTTGTAATGATGGGTCATAAGAGGGCAAAGGATGAGAGGACAGTTTACCAATGCTGCCCCATTACAGCACACGCTGAATATTATCCAATTTATACCTCCTCAACTCTTCGCTTTACTTTTAATTGATAAGAATAAACTTAAACCTGCAACTGGAACTGACTTCTCCTTCAGGACCCTTTTGTTCTGGCATCATTTTGATTTGCTTCAGAAGCACACACAATGCCTTTCACATACTGGGGGCGGGGCGTGGCAGTAACAGTGCCCCCCTGCTGTGGCTGTCTAGATAAATTCTAAAAAGAGCTATGCATCTCCTTAGTATGTACTAACTTGCCCTGTACCTCTGTGTATATGAACTTGAGTGTAACACTGAGATCAACATGTAAAATGGTTTAAAAACACAAGGAATTCACTAGTCTCCATAGAAAGGGAGAGCTGATCCATTTAAAAACTTTATTCCTTCTCTTCCTTTTTATTGAAAATTGGTTTTGGAAATCTGCGCGCAGGAAAAATGAAGACTGTGAGTAAGCCATTCAAGTGGACAGCCTAGAAATAGTTTTGGCTTGTGAGCACAAGAAGACACATAACCCACCTTTAGGGGGTATTATGCCAAGAGAAGTGTGTTGAAAAACAAAGCAGAGTAACTGGGCTTTTATGCAGACAGACCATACTTCCTCATAAGCACAACCTGTAAAATCTATGAGGATTGCAGACCCCACAATGAAACAATATCGGAGAGGTTTGTGTGATTCCTCTGGAGAAAGAACTATTACTTATCTCAGAAACATATAATGAAAAAATGTCAAGACATTTTAATCAGAAACACAGAAATGTTAATAGCATCATAGCACTGGATGGAAGATAGAAACAGAGTAAGCAGGGATTTTTTTCCCCCTTTAACTTGTTAGAACTATCTAAACAATGGCAAGGTAACTTTGATTTTTTAATTATTTTTTTAATGCCAGATTTAATCAAAGACTTGAATTTTCATATCATGCTAGTGGAGTATGAAAATTTTAAAACAGGTAAGAGGAGAAAGACAAAGATCATTACGAAGGCATGGGCAATGGGCTATTGAATCAGAGTAGTAGGGTGTAAATTAGGAGAGATTCAGGAATATTTCTGTGACCAATCTATTTCCTAATACATACAAATTATTTGAAATCAACAGTCACCTCCACTGCAGCCAAAGGTTCTGCTGAGTATCTGACAGGAGAACAAAAACCATATTTTTAGACACCTATCTTGATTTGCACTGTGTAGGGAGTCTGATCACCTAATTCAGGACTGTGATTCCATTTTATGAACTGGCATCTAAGTTAGACATTGTAACACTGAGTCTTAGCTGCATCATGCTTGAGATGCAGTTCAAAGCGTATCAGTTCTCTGTACAATGGAAATTTGTACAATATTACATAGCATTACCTCACTTCACGTGAAAGAACAAAAGTGTTTTCAAATTATGAGATGGCTACACTGCAGGGGAATGGAGCTGTATAAATGCCTTCAAAAGGTGACAATCATACTGAAAAATGACTACGGATTTACCAGTTTGTAAAGGTATATGCTGTTAGAGCAGAAGGGGGAATTGTTTTTCCAGTGTCCCTGCTTTTCATTTCTCCACATCTCCTAGTACTTCCATTCACTGCTTTCAGTACAAAGTTCATTAACATCTGCCAGGAAATCTTTGTGGTTGTTGTTTTTGCTCATGTTCAAAAGCACTTTCCATTCTTGTCAAATGGTTTACATAATTGAAGGCAGCCAGACATTCAGGTGGTAGCATATAACGCACGCCTGCCATGGCTTCCTTTTCATGCCTCTTCCTCCTAGCTTTGTTTCACAAGCACTCATCTGTTTCACTTGCATCTGGGATTTCTTTCTTTATAAGCTATGGTTAACACATGTTCTTCTCCATCTGGGAACTGGACGTGTCTTTGCTAATGTCACTCAGATGCTGACTTACTCCTACATGAAGTTCTCTTGGATTTTTTCCAAAGCAGCATGGTTATCATCACCTCATGTTGCCTTCTACAAAGTCCTGGGTAGGTCCTCTGTTTGTAAAAGATAAACAGCTCCATGGACCTCAGTGAACTGATGCATGCTCAGCTAGAGGAAATTGATAGCTGTTTTCCCATGCCTCACTTGACTTCTCACTTTTCCCTGTAAGGAAAACTTTACACTGTTTGGTAAACCCAGTCCATATATGGGATGAAAACTGAAAAAGCATGGTTTTGCTTATTTATTCTAGAAAAGGAGAGCATTACGCTAAAAAAAATCAGACAAGAAGAAAATTAACCTGCCATCAGCCTTGGCATCCTCTTCCAATCCTAGGACAAAACAGACATGATGTTCTAAAGGTTGTTCATATTTTCTTTATGAAGCAACTTTGCTGGAAAACAACAGTGCTTGGAGGGGGTGGAACCTCAAAATACGTGCAACTTCTTTAAAACTAACTTTTTTCTAATTTCATTTTTCTTCTTAATGTGAAATTTTGTTTCAAAATTTAATTTCTATGTACAAAGTGCAGGCGTTTTAAAAGATCAAAGTGAAGCGATGTTTTTAAACTACTGAAACAACATTTCAAGAAACTCGATCTTAATTTTTTCTATTTCCAGTAGCAATTTTCTAGATTTCACTTTTTGATTCCACTAAGATGAGAAAATAATAGGAAATACCCAGTTTTATTGTGAAATAAAGGAAAAAAATTTCCTGTTATTTCTGTACTTGGGAGAACACAAGTACAGCTACTCCCTTTTACCTACTGAGACACAAGTAAACAGGACTAAGGCTTCTGTCTCAGCTTCTCAGCTACCAGTAGATCAAACTGTCATAAAGGGATATGGAAGTAAAACATGTAACACACCCAGCATTGACAGAGGCAACATTGCTCCTGGATTTCAGTGGGATTCTTGAAAATCAATATGTTTGTGAAACAGTTGAATAAAAAAAATTTCTTCAGTCAAATATAAACTGAAGAATATTGACTTTCAATCAGCCCTAGAAAGATGGGAGCACTCCTGCTGATGGTCTTGACCCACAAACATACAGAAGGACTAAAATAAGAGCCACAGTTGACCAACTTACTTGTTTCTCAGACATATATACTGTATGGACG
>NW_010326549.1:0-4462 GCF_000700745.2 Antrostomus carolinensis | reverse complement strand
ACCGCTACAAATTATACCTTGGTGTGTCAAGGAAACCAACAGAGATTTTGGTTTTCCTCGGTATATCACACTAACTTGCAATAATACAGTACATGTTTCAGGGTCAGCTAAGCTACTCATAGCGGTGTAAAGACCCTCCAAGGGGTAAGGAATCTCTAAGGGAGAGAAGTGAATCAGATAGAAACAGGTGATAATCTCTGTAGCCTATGCTTATGAGCCAGAACACCATGTACTTTGCTACAGGTCACTGAGGAGAAGGATCTGGTAGACTTGTGACACAAAATCTGCTCTTCTGTGTACTAACTCATTGTTTTATAAAGCCAACTTCTTTCTTTTGACCTTAAAGTACAAGTTTTGTCCAACCGCCTCCCTCATTTCCTGTGGGGGGAAAAAAAGAAACAAAACGCAAACAAAAAAAGTCCAAAAAACCAAACCACAACAGAAACAAATCTCTCTAAGTCCGTGTAACTGCTAAAGGAGATAAGAGTAGTAAGTGATTTTTTACAAGAACTGGACTGTCATAAAGATGCCAGCTGCTGACATGCAATGTCAGAGTAAGGCTTGCAGGCTTTTCCATGGCAAGTATTAGTAAGCACCAGAGAAACAAAGGAGGTTGTTTTTATTATTTGGAATATTTCTCAGGTTCTGTTCTGAATCACTTTGAACTTCAGAGGCAGCAACCTCTTGCTAGGTTTCAACCATGATCAAAACAAGCTAAATAGAACATTGTAAGCAGTTTCCATTTGAAGGTTTTGCACCATGAATTTGATTTTGTTTAAGTAAATCTAGTAAAACACTAGAACATCTTGTAAAAGTTGCAGAGAAGAGAAGCCTGTCTTTCAGTCACACATTCCTCCTGCACTGCCCTTCAAGTCCCTAATTGTGTGCTGTCCCCACAGTCTGTCACAAAAAACATCTTCACAACCTCCCAGCCTTCTGCAGGAACAAGGAGCTTGCGTCCAACTCTCATGGACTCCAGCAGAGGTTGGAGAGGTTCAAATATGGGTCTAGCTGTCAGTAAATGCTATTTCACATAAATAAAACTTTTATTGACATTTAATCACTATTGAGGTAAACAGAGCTAATTTGTTTCCCTTAAAGCCTCTTCAGGGTAAAGTCAGAATTTCCAAAATTTTATTGTTTGGACAAAAGAAGTGGCAAATTGCATGATCCTTCTCATCTTTATGTGCCAGGAAAGGATCTTGGTGAGAGAAAGGAGACATCTGTGGTAAACATGGTTTGGAACAAGCTTCCGCTAAGAGTCTCTGGCAACAGATGAGAGCCTTCCACCACAATATCATTATTTCCAGTTAGCAAATTCAGATTTCATGACTGCTCTCAGGAGACCACTGTCCTGCTACCATGAATCACCAGCATCACTGAATGACCTTCTGCAAGTCCAACAGCAAATCTGTTCCTTGCATTCAAGCAGAAAATAAGGCTTCATTAGCCACTCTCCATGTCAAAACCAGTAGCACAAGAAGTGCAAGGCTTATTACCCATTTATTTGCTGCAAGGACCACAAAAGCATAACATCATTTCTCCTCCCTCTCTAACATTAATTTTTCTCCTTTAAATATTATCTGTACTACATTAGGAGCCTGTAGCTCCCGTTGAGATCATTGTCACATTGCAGTAAACGGTCTGTAAATGCACACAGTAAATCTTCGCTGTAGACTTAACTCAGACTTTTATTCACAGCTGCCCCACACTGGACTTGTGTCTGCACGGCAATGTTGTGGAGTTACCAGCTTAAGCTAACAGGCCTAACTGAGGCTCCCCGATTGATTAGGCAGGTCCCAGAGGGGATCAGCTAGCTGCACATAATTTGCACTGAGTCAGCTAGTTGGAACTGGTATGGAAACTCAAGTGCTCTGGAGATCAAATCAGAAGACTGTATTGCATATTCACACAGCTCTTTCTGCAAGACTTCCCCTTTTTCATCTCTCTCTCTCTCTCTCTCTCTCAACATCTCAGACTCCCTATTTCTTTTCTTCCCATGCAGAATCTTTATTTCTTGTCTCAATTTCCTTCCTCCCACTTAAATACTGTTCCTTTCTCCCCAGTATCTGTCTTTTCTCCTAAACTTCTTTAGCAATAGCTTTTTTCTTCTCTTCCCACTCCAGCTCTGCATTGATAGTTCACATCTGTTCTTTCCAAAGCTTCATTAGATGTTGGGGTTGTAAACATCTTTTCTGTCTTTTTCCTCTCACAGACTCACATAACATTACAGATGTCTTGCTCTGTCCAAGAATCCTTGGTGAAATCTCTGTGCTTCTCTTCTCATTCTGGGTCTGTTCTGTCCTGGGCCCAGTGATCCTGCTTGAGTGATGGGGAGCTGCTGCTCTATCCAATCTCTTCCTCCCTCAGAAGCTGTGTTTGGAAAGCGTTCTCTAACAATCAGTTGCCAGGCTGGAAGAGGAACCAGTACAGCTGCCATCCTTACCCTCTTTCTCCTTCTACACTTTATATTTCAGGGGCCATTTTCTGCAAAACTGATTTGGAACTTTTTGTAAATGAGGCCAGAGGTACATGACATACTTTTCACCTAGACAGACTAAAAAGTGTGGAACACAAGATGTCCCAACTTCTATATATGCGCCTGTTTTCAGCTTCTCCAGAACTGACACAAGGAGCTGGCATCATGTTTAGTTCTCAATCCCCACAGAACCTCTGCTGATGGAAAGAGACGTAGCAAGGCAGCCACATGGTTTTTGTTTATTTCTCTTTTATCAGTCTCTGTCATGACACTCTCCCACCCCACAACAATTGAAGTCAGAATTTCATCTAAGGCTTTCCATCCCTTCTTTTCAAAGGCTCTGCTCTCTCAACACTCTCCAACATATCCGCAGACTGAGGTTCCCCTGGGTCAGCTGCCAATCTGCATAACCTACCACAAGCCTAGCATTATAACTGATCACAGTTGTGGAAGGGTAGCAGGGAGAGAGTGATCTGGCTTCTCTGCTTGCTAGAAAACCAGCCAGAAAGTATAAGACAACGTCTACTTCATAATAATACTTTGGAAAGTCTTTAAAAAGTGATCAGCTTTGAGTCAGAAAAACTAAAATAATTTTTTTGAGTTTGTTCTGCAAAAAGTACAGACTATTTGGTTTTGTTGAACTGCCTCAAAACATTTCAAAGCATTTATCTGCCACCATATGGTTATACGTATCTTTGTATTCCAGATCTTATTTTCTGTGTAATTTCAACAAAGTATTTCAGTCAACATCAGGCAGAGAAAAACATGAAACGTTTTCAGTTCTGAATGTGGAAATGTTTTGATTCAAACAACGACAGGTCAAAATATTTTTTTTTCAGAATCATCATAATTCAGTGTGTTTTTTTTAGCTTTTTATTTTTCTTTGCAATTAAATTAAATAATAACCTTTTCAACAAGTTTTTGTGATAAGCCACTATTACTAAAAGGAGGGAATACACATACACATTTCCTCTCTCTTTTAAGTCCTTCTATAAATTTGACCAAGGAGATTCACATTATAGGTTAAAGACAGTTTGAAAATTAATGTCTGATTTTATATTGCAGAGAATTAGCATGCCGATTAGATAAAGTATAAACTTCTGTCTGCGTATTTTTTCTGTGAATGCTCTTGAAAATCCAGTCATACTAAAACAACAGTAGGGTTAGGGTTTGGGTTTTTTAATGGACTCAGCCCATACTTGTCATCAACATTTTACCCCTGAGGCACCAGATTGGGTTCCTGTGGGCCTGCTTTTTCTCAAAATCACATTCACTAATGCTTCTAGGCAGTCTACACTCATTAGGGCTTATTCTCATACTATCCCTGTTAGCTAAGGGAATACTGAACCCATCCTGGAGACATGAAGCAATCAGCCTATGGTCAGAAATTGAATTTCTCTTCTCTGGAATGCAAGGCCAGACTCCACTCATAATTCTTTTCCTTTCTATTTTGAACAGGTTTCAGCTTCCAAAATTCTTTAGCTCACATATTTTACACATATTTAAAAACAAAATAAAGAAATGTCTTCAGTATGTAGGTGAAAACATTTGTCTGCTTTTTGTTAACTATTGCGATCAAAGCATTGAGATACCAAGATCCTCTTGTATAAGAGAATGATCATGATGACTTGTGCCACCTCTGTCAAAAGCTGGGATATGGTGCAAGTGGAAAGACAAAAAGTCCTCCCCTTACTTGTTTACCATCTCACCTAGCCTTGAAAACACCTATTTTTCTCTTTGAAAGTAGCTTATAAATATGACATTGGCGAAGAACCTGAAGAACAGGTTGTTATAAATGATACTTCTGACATAGCTGCAGTAGAGGGAGCTGTTTTACCAGCTAAGGAGGTGAGAGAACGTTGGGATTCCTATCTTCATAGGTAGAAAGGAGCATTTTCAGAATTAAGTATATCAGTTATTCTCTTTCACACCACATCATTCTATTGTATGGAAAATGTATGCGTGCCTTCAGGGATACGACCT
>NW_010326548.1:0-33078 GCF_000700745.2 Antrostomus carolinensis | reverse complement strand
GCAGAGCTGAGCGGGACGATCACCTCCCTTGCCTGGCTCCCAGTGCAGTCAGTGCTTGATGCACCCCAGGACACGGTTGTCCCTCTTGGCAGCCAGGGAACACTGTTGGCTCATGTTCAACTTGCCACCGAACAGAACCTCCAGGTCCCTCTCTGCAGGGCTGCTCTCCAGCCTCTCATTCCCCAGTGTGTATGTGTGTCCAGGGTTGCTGTGTCCCAGGTGCAAAATCCACGGGCACCTGCCCTTGTTAAAATTCCTATGGTTGGTGATTGCCCAACTCTCTAATTTATCTAGATCTCCCTGCAGGACCTCTCTGCCCTCGAGAGTGTCCACAGCACCTCCCAGTTTGGTGTCATCATGAAACTTAGCTAGCAGTCCTTCAAGTCCTGTATTCAAGTCATTGATGAAGACATTAGAGAGCACCAGTCCCAGAATGGATCCCCGTGGGACCCCACTAGTGACCGGTCGCCAGCCCGATGTAACCCCATTGACCAGAACCCTTTGAGCCCGACCTGTCAGCCAATTGCTCACCCATAGCAGTATGTGCTCATTCAACTGTATGCTGGACATTTTATCCAGGAGGATATCATCCTAGACGGTATCAAAGGCTTTACTGAAGTCCAGAAAGGTTACAGTGACTGACTTCCCTTGTTCATCTACGTGGCTAACCTTATCACAGAAAGAAATTAGGTTTGTTAAGCAGGACTTCCCTCTCATGAACCCATGTCAGCTGGAACCAATGACTGTGTTGTCTTCCAGGTTTTTTTTGGTAACTCCCAGAATAGTCGTCTCCATAATTTTGCCAGGCACAGAAGTGAGACTTACAGGCCTGTAGTTGCCAGGGTCTTCCCTGTTGCCCTTCTTGAAGATTGAGACAATGTTTGCCAACTTCCAGTCATCTGGTACCTCTCCAGTTTCCCAGTCCCAAAGGTGTGACATCATTGGCATAAATGAAACATGGTGGGTTGAGTCCTGTGACTGGTGTGCCTTGATGGATAGTTACAGGCTCTTCAGGAGGGATAGACAGGGCAGTAAGCTTGAGTCCTACTTCTCCTGGGAATCAAAGGAATGATAGTCTAAAGGTGGGCAGTTCTTTGTGTCTTAAAACCTCTTGCTGGAGGTTTTGGAATATGATTTTTTTTCATGCCCAGCGTTACCTAATATTGTGAGAAGTCCATCAGGCCTGCCTTTCCAGTGGATTTTTGGCAGATGGAGCATCATGTGTGGTCTTTGTATTAATTCCATATCCTGACTTCTGACTATCAGGAGACATTTGCCAGTAAGAGGCAATAGCTAACTGCTTGTCTCATTTAGAAAACAATATTGGTCAGAAAAAGAGTTGGTTGCTAGTGCTGGGTCCATTGCGTAGTTGCCAGCCAGGCTAGCTTTTAATGGAGTAAATCTCTGATAAAATATTTAAGAGTGTGTTTTATCATCACAATATCAAGTGTCAGAGATTTTGGGTGACAAGGTCCTCTATTTTCATGAAATTTTGGAGACAGGCCTGACTAGGGAGGCAGGGAGATGCCCTGTCTGCTATAGGGCTAGGTGGGAAGTTTGCCCTGAAGGGGAGGATGGTACTTGCAGACCAGTTAGCCAGGAGGCCCTTTCCTTCCCTGGGGAAAATGCCCTCCGAGTTGGCTGGCACCTGATAGCTCTGTGCCTGGAAGGGCATCCAAAAGGGAGAAATGTCACCATAAGAGACTGCCTTTCCTCCTGCCTGGGCCTCTTACAGGCAGCTTCTTTTGACTGAGTTGCAGTTAGCTTGGGCTCCTGGTAAGCCTCAGGTGTGAAATTTGGAGATTCTGTCCAAGGCACCAATGAGGATAGATCATATTTTTAGAAGAAGGGCATTATGAAATTTGTGTCTTGTTCTTGATGAGGTATTGGGCTGTTCCTGTTGGTAGACTTTGGAGAAGAAAGGTTGGATATGTCAGTTTTCCCAAACAAACAAATTGGGTGACAGTGTAGTCTAGATAACTATGAACGAAGTATTCTTTTTAAACGTGCTTAATCCCTCTAGTATCTCATGCAAGTACTATCTTAAATAAATACTTAGTTTAAGGAAAAAAACACACTTTCATAAGCAAAATAATGCTTTAGCTATTTATCAAAGAATGTAAAAAGTACAAGCCACAGTGTTTGTGAAGAAATTGGTTTGAAATATTTATGGGATAATTAACCAGTTGAACAAGTTTGCGGCTAGTACCTGCTCATCCTGCTACAAAGGAGAACTGATGTGTTGCTTGCGTGTTTGCAAGGTTAGGGCAAAGTGTGGGTTATAGCTCTCATTTCATATATTCATTCATGTCACAAAGCAACACGTGATGTGGCGGTCTCAAAGAATCATTGAGAGTTTTCCTGTTAATTTCAGTGGAACTGGAATTTCATTTGCATAACTAAGTAGCATAAATGATTTGTTCATTCTAAAATTCTCATTTGCTAACCAAAACTCTCAGAGGCTTCACCAAGCCTTTGTGTTTGCAGAGTCTAGACTTGGGCCTGAAGTCATGATTTTTATGATTTAACATGAGCAAACTTTGTTATTGTTCAGATTTGTAATGCAATATGATTGAACCTTTTTCTGACATACATTTTTTAGAAGAAAAATCGTTTATATGAGAAAGATTGACAGAATGTTACATGAAATATTCAAAATTATACCCATTATTATTTAGGTGGGTTGGTTAATAACGGAGAACTTACACGTTAGTCTGCAAAATCTGTATTATCTGAAGAAAGGTTTTGTGATCTTTTTTTCTTTAAATGCTATTTTACAATTTTGGGCAGAACAGATTATTCTTCTTTTTTTTGCATGTGTATCCTGTTATTCATGTTATTGCAGTGTCTGAACAAAAATTGTAATCACAGAACTGATATCCCAGTTATCAACCGTCTGCCTAGAATTTATATGTATGTAAGGAGTTGCAGATTTTCAAATAATCAGTTAAAAATATGAATATCACCATTGCTCTATATTTTTTGCCAATCTAATTTAGAAGTCAAGCAACCAGTTTTTGGTGAAGTTTTCACAAAAACATCAGATGCAGGACTGCCTTGTTCCATAAAAGCCCTAATCTATTAAGTTCTGGCAAAATTACATGAATTTACAAAGAAGATAACCAGCACCTACTTAACTTGACAGCATTTTAAATGGACTTTGGTAAAGGAAACCATTTCCTTTGTGGTAACACAGAATGTATCACAGCAAATCAGACAGAAAGGGCCATTGAGAATGGTTGTTTATGATTTATTGTGGTCTGTGGCAGAATCAGCTTAGATTATCTTTTAAAGCAAAATACTTTAAAATAATTCAGATCTACAGCTACCTAGTTAATTGTAAATTTCATCCTTCCTGAAAACCAAAGGTGTCAGTGCAGAGTGAGATACAAGAAAAATACTGAGGAAGCACAGTATCTTTGTGGATAATCTTGAAAAAATATCAGCAGGGAGAAGATGGGAATTGCCAAAGAATGATACATTTTCATAACTTTCTTCATTAAAATGCTCAGGGAAAGGAAAGCGAGTTACACTCTGTATGCATTTTTTTTCAGTGAACTATGGGAGGTTTCATTATGCTCAGTTTGACTTTAACAGCAAAAAGCTCTTCATCTGGAACGTATCTAACTGTAGTGATTGTTAACAGTGGTTACATTTTAAATTGAGATGCTGATAACGGAGAAAGCAGGGGATTTTACAGAGAGGATATCAAGCAGCCTTAATATGGAGACTTCAATATTTCTCATAATTTAAAAATATACATTTGAAGTCTGCTTTTATGTAGGTTTCCTGAAAATCTTAAAAAAATTATGTTTAATGAATATAATTTAAGTATTTTGACAATTGTATACTCTAGTCTTTTATGTATGTTAGTGAATTACAAGGCTTTGCAGTCCGAGATACTTAATATATGTTCTCAAAGTTAATGTGAAATCATTACGAAATGGTAAGTGGCCTGCAGTGGACCTTGCATAAAGATATTCCCATAAAACTGTTAATTTCCTATTCAGCTTGGTCATATGTGTTTGTAAGGAATTAGCCTCTCACAATCACGCAGAGCCATGCTAAAAGAAAACTCCTTTTGGATAAATGTGGAGAAGGAGAAGCCTGTCTCTCAAAATGCAAGAGCAGACATAAGGACTAGTTTTCTCTTGCTCTTTCTTCAGGATGCAGCTCCCTCAGACAAATGGCAAACCTTGATATACCAGCGCATGAAGGGCAGGGCTCTTAGTTTTCATGAGAGCCCTTCAGCTAATAGCTGGCTGTTCAAAACGAAGTTGGTTGTGTCTACACATTGCAATGTCAGCTTAAACAGCATCATGCCATCATGCCATGCTACTTTGCACCTCTGCAAAAAGAAACAGAAAAGTGATGTTGCATCCAAGGCAGTATGATCTGCTTCTCTGCTTTCAAGGCCTGAACTGGCATCATTGCACGGTGCTTTGTTTTGGATTTTGATAGCTGTTGCTCAGAATTCAGTTTACTGCACTGCATTGCGCGGTGTAAATGTGCCCAGTGGCTGCAATTCTGGCTGATAATGAAAGTGAAAAAGGCTCTTTATGGTCTGTGCAAAAGATCCTGCATTTTAGTCGAAGGTCAGATGACAAAGAGTATCTGATGATACCTGCTTAAACAGGATCATGCCATCTGATGATACTCTTTGTTACAAAAATGCTATTTATGTTATAAACTCAAAGAGTTTTTTAATATGTGTTAGCTTTATATGTCAAGCTTCTGTTTTTATCTGAAGTTAACAATTTAGCCACTATTTTTTGTTTGTTGAGACCTCCACATTCACTGAATATTAGTACATTTGTACTAATGTGCATGTGCACAGTGTACACTAGTATATGTACACTAAACAAAAAGTACATTTTATTTCTTTCCCCTTCTGTAAAAGCTATACCTCTGCGCACTTACAGCATACGTTAATTTGGTATAACTTCTTTGTGATTTAAAGGGACTAATAATTATGATCCATCTTTACAAAAAAATCTGTCCAGCACCATACTGAATGAAACTCTTTAAGGTCTTGGGACAAATGAGTGAGTCATGAAATAAAAGATGAAGAGAAGAACAATGAGAATCCAAAGTGAGCTAGTATTTTCAAGTCCTTGTTCTTTCTGTAATGTAATCTCCTTTTACTTGGTTATGGTTTTTTTGGTGTTTTTTTCCCCATGTGGTCTACTTTATACTGGACACATTTGGTGGACTTCAGTGGTTTCTTTGTCTTAAGGTTGCTTTTGATGAGGCCTTTACTGTCACTCTGAAACAGAAAGTGTTTCTGAAGGAAGATGAGGCAAGGGTAGGCGTTCACTAGAAATGGCAGAATATCATTCTAATAGCATTTTAGAGTAACTTTGATAAAAACTAGCACATGAGTTTTCCTGGTTCCTCTATAGGAGCAAGAACTAACCAGCCCTATTTCCAGGATCTGAACATGTATGCTAACCTACTGGCAAGTAATCTACCAAAGAGAGACCAGGCTTTGTTTCAAGAGAAGGCTGGGAGCAAGCCAAAATAAGGCTTTTTGTGTACAGAAGCATATGACAAGCCTAGATTAAAAAGCTATTCAGAGAAAATATTTTTCTCAGGGATCATACTATACTTAACTGCAGTCTCCTTGCTGAGCATGAAATATACTGCTGGATGCACCTTTAAATTAATTTTAATATGAGGAAGAACTTCTCAGGATAGTTGATGTGCTGTAATCGACAGTGAAAATCTAAGGGGAGTTCAGGGGAGCTACAGTATTATTACATTTGGTGGAAGCATATACACAGATGTGCCTTCAGGAGGGAAGGGGCTTGCTCTGCAGTCACCAGAATTAGGTGAGGTAAAGGCAATGGGGAGGTCATAGTCATCTTTTGTTTATAATAGAACTTACTAAGAAAATAAAAAGTATGAAGAGGTGAGGAAAATTAATGCATTTAAGGTGCAAGAAACAAATACTTCTCTCTGAGGTGTGCACTACTGTGTTTTATTAGCATCTGGTGCTAAGAGGTCTTGGTTGGTGAGGAAACTTGTAGGTGCTATTGTTACTGTGTATGACCTGCTGCTAATAACTTAAGTGCTAAAACATTTTTATAAGTTAAAAATGGAAGAAAAGACACAGTAGAACTTTTAAAAATAGTCTTTCGACTTTTTGTCCACATGTCTCCTATTAATTAATTGTGAATGGTCAAAGTCTCAGTCCTGCAAATAAACTAAAATACAGGGTTATAAAAATCATACAGCTCATGTGTTTTGTTGATAACCCAAACAATATGAAATTACACATGGTTAGATCTGCCAGTTTCCGTAGAATGACAATATTTTTCTCCACCTGCCAAACAACAAAATGAAAAGCTGTAGTACTCTGGCCTCAGCTCTATGTATTCTTGCCAGTTCTAGCAGCTGTTAGTCACATGAAAAATCACATTGATTTTAATGGAGGGAATTCTAGGATGAAGGTGCACTAAAGGCATTTTCTTTTAGAACAAATTCTACACCCAACTTGTAAGATTATAATGTTATTTTGCATACAATGTGCAATAACTCTGAAGAACTTACTGTGGAAATTTTGTGATCTTAAAACAAAGAAGAAAGTTAGTGCAGGTAAGCAGATGTTTACAAATCAGGCTTTCTGTAGAAGTTTATGCTAAATTTGTAAACATAAAGCATACTTTTGTCATGATAGAAATAATAATGTAAGTTCCTATAATTCCTGTGGGTACATTAAAATGAGGGCTTTACTTTTTAGGGTTATGAAAGATCAGCGTTTTTAAGTTCCACAGTAATTATCATCATATTGCTTAATAAGCCAATTTAATGAAATTTAATTTAATGAAGCCTGAACATTTAAGAATGAATAACAAGATCAGATATCTTTAAGATTTGAGATGGACAGACTCCAAAGACTCCTAAGCATATGAGTAATAAACCATAGTAGTAATTATTTTGAAAAGACAGCAAGGCTCACATCAAGAATTCCTGAGAAGAAAAAAAATAATTCTGAATCACGTATAACATTCTGATCCCATTTAAACTGATGGCAACCTCCTGTTGCTTGAACTTAAGATTTAACCTTTTGTCTTGTTATACACTTTCAAAACGTAATATGTGGGCATTAAGATATCTAACTGGTAAGACAAATGACTTGAAGGTTTTCCAGAGCATGGGGAATTATAGATGAAGGACAGAGAGAAAACATGGAGAAGGAAGTTAACTCTATAATTTGCTGACTTCTGTACCTCTTCCTTACTAAACTTTTTTTCTGAACTAAAGATTAATGCATATAACAGTCCTATAACTAGATGGCTAAACAAATTGTGGACTTATCTTCACCTTTATGGCATACCTTTACTTATCACTGTCTTTCTGCTGAGGTGGTTAAGATAGATTGGCTTTGTGTTCAATTCCAAAATTCTCAGCAGTTGTCCAGGAGCAGTGAGCTAAGACCTATCAGCATGGATTAATTATGTTTTTTAATGAGAGGCTGTAGTATGGGGCATGTAAAGAAGACCTTGCTGTTACTTAAGAAAAGTTGCTGTGACTGTAGAATCGAAGGCCATCTGTACATCTGCTTTAAGCAGACAGTTAAGGGATGTTACAAGCAGCTTTTGCGGCCAGCAACTCCAGAGCCTGGCAATTCCTCCTACGGGGCTTGGAGCCCAGCCTGAAGTGCCCTGAAACCTAGAGGTCTCCATCCCAGACTCATGGACATGGCTGGTGCTTTCCCATTTACAGACTGAGCCGGTAGCAAGGCTAAACACGTACCCCAGAGACACACACACACAGAGGATGTGGCACAGCTGCCTACACAGACTACTGTAGACCGGGCGCTTCCTTCAACAGCACCCACATGTAACGCTTCCAGGAGGAACATAACAGCCAAGTCTCTTTCCTCCTCTTTGGATGGTAAGGATCGATGTTCATTAGTGGAAGCACACGTGTGTTCGTGGATCCCCCAGGCACTGGTGCAGTCCCTCTGTTTGCCAAGCACCCCTGCCCAGATCCCTCAACCCCCTTTCCCACCCTGTGAGTCCCCCACTCACCAGCTCAGTGCTTGCTGCAAGCAGACACGTGCACTCACACACTTGTCTCACAGGCATCCCACACTTGTGGGCCCTCCCAAATACCAGCATGAACCTTCTGCCCACCTGATAACCCTGCCAGGTCCTGGAGCTTGCTGCTTACTGGCAAGTTCAACTTGATTGTGAGTGAATACACAGGCACACCCCCAGTTAGTTTCTTAATGGTCCATGAATTGGTATCTGGAGGTCTTTGGCATTGTCTCTGTTTATCCCTTCTCTATCAGTTTGTGTCTGTGTGCTTTTGTGTATCGCTTTTGTCTTTGCTTATTGTCCTTTTTGTTGAAAAGGTCCTTGATTGGATAAAGTTAATGAAGCAGATACTCTCACCTTCCACACGCCTTTACACAAACACGCTTTGGTGTTGGTAGGGGTGACAACTTGAGCTCAAAACCTGTACTTAACCTACCCGTAGGCTGTGCAGGCATCTGTCCAGTTAGACAATGCTTCGGACCTCTGTCCCCAGTTCAGTGGCAGGTTTAAGTGATGGTTTAAGATGTTACTCCTGGAATTGTCCATCCCTGTGCTTATCAAAGGTTTCCTCCATTACTGAGTGGCAGACGTCAACACATGACAGCTCCCTAATTGCTACAGTTCATATTTTAGCATATTAGCATGAATCATTAATGAAGATTAACAAAATCTTTATGTTCCATTGCAACTTGCAGTAACTTTGGCCCTGGCACATCTGATTCCGCAGTTTCACAAGGGCACTGCAAGGCTAAACTGAAAAGTTCTGGGGTTGGATGCAGCAAGGCAAAGCTCTTAATCCACTGGACTTCCTACATCAGGGCACTTCCCCTGTTAGCAACCCAACTCTGCTGAGCTGAAGCTGGCCTGGCTTAATTGATGCTCCAGTCACCATTTTAGTAACCTTGTGAACATACCATATGTATGTGTTTCTTAATCTTCATTAGAGTTTCATCTTGTTAAATTTTGGGGGTTTTAAAAATGTTTTTGTTCTGTTTCCTGGTTCTCCACTTGCCCATCATGCACAGATAAGCGTGTGGGAAGCATTAGAGTAGGTCAAAGAGCTGGCTGGTGCCAGCTCCTAACATTTCTGGCATAACAGATCTCTATCTTAGATCTTACAAGCCTTCCAGTAAAATTGACATCCTGAATGGTTCATCTCCTAAATAGGAAAAAAATGAGGAAGGTTGAATGAAGTGAATGAAGAAAGCACATAGTGCAGATAGGATGGAGAAGAGCTGTAAGCACAGACTGAAGTACAGAGAGAGTTATGGGGAACGGGGAGATGTGCAGTGCCCCAGCTCTCCTGCAAGGGGAGAGCAAGGAAGCCTGGCAGTGTGATTTGAGGGTTCCTTGGTCACCAAGTGAGAGACAGTCTGCCTGAGGAAGTAGGGAGGTGTTGGCAGGTCCCAGTGAGAAAGTGGCACAGAGGAAAGTTTAGCACTGAAAGTGGAGTAGGGAGATGCCTTCTGTAGAAGCACCAAAAGACATTCAAAGGAAACATTGGAAGTGTACTAGTTGTATGATCTGTTCTTAAGCCTCCTCAAGGATTTTATAATCTGCATTATACTATGTGTTAGGACATGCATTATTTTTCTGAAGAAATGTAAAGATCCAGCTCTTGCATCTGTACCAGCAGTAAATAAAACCTTACTCCAGTGAGTAGCCCCGGTCAATTACATTTGAACTCCTTGTAACAGAGGCAGTAAGGTATTACTTGGCATCTGTAAGGGTTCCAGAATGATTTCCATGAGCTACTGTAATACTCCTACATTGAACAGACTGTAGATCACAGCAGGATTTCTCCTGCGGCATGGTGATATCCCACATGAGTCACAGCAACAGCATCTAGCCCCAGCCAGCAAAGTACTGATTGGGGCAAGAATGGCTGCAACTATGGGCAGCAAATTTCTATCCTGTGTTCAATAATATGGCTAAATTTCATCTCTATGTTAATGCCATGTCTGTATTAATATCTTTATTACAGAGAGAACTTTTTTTAGCCCCTCTTCTTTTGTTGGGTTAGGGTTCTTTCCCCACCATCTTGGCAGATATCCCGAGAGACTGTACGTGGTCTGTAATGCAGCTGTGGATTTTTATGACAACAGGGTGGCAGATGTTCTATATTTGAATTCATCTTCAGAATGTTACTACTTTGATAAACAGCATTCAGGGACTTTTTACTTTGCTTAAGTGCTTTTTCCATTCGGCATTTGTGGAGTGGGATGTTGAATACTGAGACTATTGAAAATGATAAATCAGTTATGGTGGTTTAATGGCTAACACAGATGAATTGAATAATAAGTGACCAATGTGCACATTTGTACAAAAGTAACTGTATATTTATATATTTCAAAAATTCCATGAATACCAGGAAAACTAATCTTTTTAGAATCAGATGTTATCTATTTTTTCCTAGTTTTTAGGGCTAATCCAAGGCTAATGTATGGATGCTTTCTTCCCATGAGTAAAAGCTGCATATAGGCTTTTTGTTTCTTCCAATTTCTTCTAATTTCTTCTTTTCATTTCTTCTGATCGAGTATACTTATTCTTATATTAGAGAGCTCTTACTTAATTTGTCATAGCAATCCCCACATCTACATGGGTATGAAACACTTTGTGGCTGAAGGAAATCAGCTATCTCAGAAACTGCCAAGATTTTCCTAGCAGGGAGTGTAGGGAGCACACGATTCAGTCAGAGTCAGCATGGAGGACCTGCATCCATCTGCGTGGAAGATCTGCTTCATAGCACAAATGTGCCAGTTTTAGACATCTGGCTGTTAAAATAACAATTTGCCATGAAGATTTAAGGTGTTACTTGGTGGAGGCATAACAGGCATGGGGAGATATTTGATCATTCTCCAGTTCTGCCATCTGGAAGTCAATTGACACAAGACTGTTGGCTGTTGACTTTCAGTAGCAGTCCATTAAGGCCCTAAGAGATTTGGAGATCTGAACTTACTGTGGGATTAGGACAAAAGGATTTGGCCTTGAGATCTTAGAAAGTTTACTGCAATATCTGGACACCTCTGTGGAGTCTTTCTGAAAAAGAAGAAAGAAATTTTGTGTATGTGTTTTGGTTTGTTTTTTCCCTGAATTTTTTCCTCATAAACCTGTCTTCTAAAACTGTAATTATTTTTATTTTAAAAAACGGTTCATTTGGCTGCTGACTTTCTAATTGTGGCTTTCGGCATGTGGTTTTTGGACTCCATGGGGAGTGGAAGGGGGGTGGTGGGTCTGTGAACAACTTCTAAGACACTTACGGAAGGTGACTGAGGAACAAAGTTCACATATATTAATTCTACTGGAGGTTGCACTCGAAATTTTTTAGGTGTCTGCAAACATCAGAAGTTTGAAAATCATTGATCTAGAATAGGAATACTTTGCTAGCTGAATTACAGTGCTAAAGCTTGCCCTGTTCTTTGCTTTTAGTCTTTCCTAGGCATTTTGTCTCTGGAAACTGGAATATGGTATTTGCCTTTTGGCTGTCGGCATCATGGAATTCTTTTGAAGTCTTTTTCTGGAAGACATACACGTTTTATTTTCTGTTGCCAGTTTTATGGCTGGCTCTTAGGACCAGTGCAAATAATTCTAAAGTGCTTGTATGTTAAATATGTATTATCTGTGTATTAAAGAATATTAAAGGAGACAACTTCCATTAGAAATCAGTATGCAATGTAAGTTTCAAATGCTAGACTTAGGAGTGCTTCTGAAAGTGTTAACACTTCTTATTTTGTTTTCTATATTGCCATGTAAAAAACTTACAAATAACAGTATAAATGACCACATACGAAAGAGACACTGTATAAAAAATATTGGCAAATATGCAAAATGAAGCAAAGGCAAAACGTGTCCTTTTTCTAGATGCTCTCAGTTGTTACTGGAACAAGTAAAGCAAGCAGTAGAAAATATTTAAAGTTTGTTTTTCTTCTAATTAACTATGTTTAAATTTTAAGAGTTGAGTCAAGGCCTTATCAAAACATTGGCCTTGCTCTGAGTTGAAAGATGCCTGTGTGGGTCTGAAAATGCGTTGTAACCAACTTCCTTTCCCACTGATGTGTCTCAGGCTAAAAATTTATTTCAGAGCACTTAGAGCCAGGGTGGCTTCCTGGCAACTTAGGCTGATCCTGCACCAAAGATTATTGTAATTTTCATAGTGTGTTCAGTTGGAGTTCTTATAGAGGCCTTACCAGTGAATGATACCTCAATTTTAAATGATATTTTATGCGTTAATATTTATCCAATGCCAACTATATACAGTTACACACATGATATTTTATGCAAATTGAATAGAAGTACTTTTAGTGTTGAAGTTAATCATAAAGCTGAATATTGTAACTAGTCTCAAAGTTGGGAAGTGGGATTGTATGGAAGTTAGCAGTTCCAGCCAAGTGGGTGCAGAGGACTACTGCCAGTGCCAAAAGGGTATTTGTGACAATACACGGGGTGGGGTGTGACTGAGAGAAAGATGGGACTTGTGGGATGGTGAATTTGACCATGGCCTTTCACCTGTGTCGAGAGATGGCATCTGTTGCCACCATCTGTTCTACTTCTCTCCTTATCTTCCCACGTATGATACTAGGCGGGGAGCCCAAAAAAGGGGACAAAGGGAACACTTTAATGAAAGTTCAATGAATGCTGCTCTGAAGTCTGCAGGCAGCAAAGAGAGCTTCTGTGGATGCGTGCGGTCTTTTGCCTAGCAGAGAGGAAGGTGCAATGGGACTGCCACAAATGTGATTAATATCCTGTAAGGAAGTTTTCCTGACTAAGCTTCTATCTAGGATAAGTAGTATGTTGTCTGACAAAAAAACTCTAGTGAAAATTAAGTTCAGAAAGTAAATCACCCTTAGAGATTATCCATTTGTTGGAGATTCCTGATTTAAAATAGCTCTGCAGCTACTGTTTAAGAGTCCATTCTTCGTAAAACCCAGCAAGCAGGCATATGTACAAATTTTGGCAACCAACAGTGGGATACATTAAGGGAAAATAACTGGTCATTGCCATAAACATCTTCAGTTCTTCTAATAAATCTACTGTATTGGGGCAGCAACTTTTCAACTCTTGGCAAGCTTGTAGGATGTTCCACAGCAAAGACAGAAATTTGGAAGACCTTGAGGGGCAAGCCTGGCTGCAGTCTGTGACAGCTGGTAATGTATGAATCTGAAAATGGTGTGCATATTGTATAAAAGTTTCTTACAAACAGCATGATTTGTGGAGATCAAAATCACATTTCATAAAAACAGATAATTTTTTTAACCAGATGAATGTCAGTTCTATGCAAAGTGTTTCTTTTGACAGAAGTTGTGTGATTTATAATATGACTCATTCTGTACATGCAATATTTTGGTTAAAAAAAAAATCACTTTTGCGTGTGAAACATTTCACTCCAACTCAGTGTTGACAATAATATGAAAGAAGAGCTGCTCTAAAGTTTCTTTTCATCATCTTTTTTATTTAATCATTGTCAAAACTTTGAAATAGGATGAAGCTAAAATTGAGGATATGCTACATGTATATCAGAACAGCATTTTTGCTAATTAAATGTTTGCCAAAAATGCAGTATAGATTTAAAAAAAACCCAAACAAACTCAGTATGGGCATCCATACTACTTTCAGGAGGTAGTTTTGGCTTAAAATAATAATTGAAAACAAAAGTTGAAGCAGCCACAATATTTTTGTAGTATTTTGAAAGTGAAACTTCTTTTTTCCTATCAAAAGGATGGTTTTAGTCAAAATGCACTCTAAAAGTAACTCTTTTTAAACTGGTAATGACACACAGAAAAAAGTGCGTTGCTTGACCCAGAACTAGTTTTTCTTGCTTAAGATTTTGCCAAGAAAGCTATTTATGTTCAGATTCCAACAGTTTTCCATATCATTCCATTTTTAGGGTCACTGAAGGGGTCCTGAGCCTAGAATTTCCTAGCATATGGGCAACTAAAAATTCAGAATGCTGAGTTGGCACATATGTTGCTGAAGGTCCTCTAGAAAGAATATTATGTTTTTGGAAAACTAGCACAGTTACAAAAATTTCATTCTTGCATGCTACATTTTTTTCATTTCCTCTGTGGTGTTGCCTACATTTGCAGAGTTTCCAAATTATGTTAGTGTGTGTGAAAGGAATGCTTCAGAATATCCACGAAATAAACTTCTAATTCAGAAGTGAAGGTCTTCCCTTGTTTAAGTCAATGCAAGTTTTGTAACTGATGTTAATAATCAGGATTCCACCCAGTAGTGTCACGGCCATCTTGATTCTTGTGACTTAGTTATCATGCCTGATTTATTATTTTTCTATAATGTCTCAGAATTCAAGATTCCATTCTGCAAATTGCTGTTTAAAACACTTAGAAATTGTACTAAAACACCTGCCTTTGCTCTATATTGAGAGGGCATATTCATATATTTGTGTTCTCAAAATTCAAGAGAGCTCATGACCAGTGTCTATTGACCACAGTGTACTTATTTGGTATTCATAATCCTATGTTAGAGGAGCAACTTAATATCCTTTAATATAATTTTGTGTTCCTTGTGCATTCAAAACTTCCATAAAAGCCAACCATAATTTTTTATGTGCTTAGAAAAGTAGGACTGAGCCTGTAATTGTAGTTGAATTTTTTTCTAATTTAGTTTAGATAAATTATACTAAACATAATCCTAACAGACATTTCCAGATCAAATTTTACTTGCCTTACTAATGCAAAATTCCTGTTGAAAATTGAGCACCAGTAAGAGTAGCATTGGCTTAACCATAAATCTTGAAAAAATCTCCTGATACACAGCAGGTAATTTCAGAGATAAAGAGAAAAAGAGAGAAAAATCATATCTATTACTCTTTCTCTTTGGAGATAATTAAGTTCAAAGGTTCTGAAGCAACATTGACTGTGTTACAGGATGTCCTCTGCACCAGAAAATGAAATTAATCAGTCATTGCCATATTAAGTGAAAACAAATTAGTTGCAGACAAAACACTGTACTTTCATTAGTCATGTCAAGATGCAAATGCGAAGATATATATCTTCGCATAAATGTTCACAGATAAACAAAATAATTAAATTCACTCTTGTTATGCAGCAGTTACTCTCTTAAGTATATGATACTCAGTTTATGAGAGTATACAGTAGGTTCTTTATCTGGATTTTGTCTGTGATGATAGGAGACTTTAATTTTATTTTAATCTGGGGTGCCTGGATTCAGGTAGTGACTCAAGAAAACATCTGTGTTTATGCTTAGTGAAGACAGTCCAGCTAAATCTCACTGGCTGCAAGTTTATCTTTGTTTTAATAATGTTCCCCTGAGGAGTATGGTACACAATCTGATCTCAGTTTTGCCAGTGTCTGTCAGGATGGTTCCATTGAGGCTGCTTTTTCCTGTTGACTAGAACTGTAACAAAAGCTTTGCTTTATATATTTTCAGAGGATTTCACTAATTAGAGTCAAAGCAAGCTTCATTCTTAGCATTTGCTTTAATTTCTGAAATGTTTCTAAAAACACTGAACTACTTAAAAATCACCTGTTAATTCAGAATGATTCAAAGTTTAATTGACTTTGTTTTTTTTGCTGTTGACTTGAGAGAATGCAAAGCAGGAAGGGATGCCCTGCCACATTCAGGTGCTAGTGATGTGCACAGTCTCTGCTGTGCATAGGTGTGAACTCCTGCAACAGCTTGGAAAACAACAAAGGATGACATTCAGCATGTCCAAGTTTACAGTCTAACATGTATATATCCTCAGCTACTCTTCTTCATACTAATGGGTGGCAGCTGTAAGACTGTAGAAGACTATGAGAAACAGGGTTTAGAGTCTCAGTGGGAGAATTTTCATCAGAACTGTTATCATAACGGACAAAATTCTTGGAAGAAACTAGACTGAAAGGATTGGACCTCAGATAAGGGACGTATAATGGAAGACAAGGTGAAGGTGCACAAAGCAATGAGTATAACAAATGGGAGCGGTTCCTCTTCACTCATGAGATCTGGACTACATTCAACAAATAACAAAACTAATCAAAGGAAACAAGGCATCGCATTTCATATGTGAAATCAAAAGCTTTGTAAACTTTGAAAGATTAGATACTTACTGAGAATATTTCTGGCAATAATAATGAAAATTAAAAGAAAGTAACTTTTTTAATAACAAAGGTAATTGGGGAGGAATTTGTTTTCTCTGGTTGGTATGTCTGGCTGCCAGCTGGCAATGCAGGGCTTCTTATATGTGTTGCAGACACAGAAGATGCCAGGTTAGGTGCTCCACTGCCACAATTCACCAGCATGATTTTTATGAATAAAGTGTAGGGAGACGTCTGCATTCTAGTAAAGTTGAGTAGTTACTACCGGCTTCACTGTTGTAACTGGATACTTGTTCTGAAGCTAAGTTTTGAAAGTCTTTTCATAACAGTGAATATATACACTTTCATCATGTTATTATCAACTGATAGTCTGGAATTTAAAATGTTACATATTCTTTGCTGCTAAGGAATCAACCCTTTATAGTTAGAAAAAGACTTGAAGCCCTTCAGCATTTCGTGAACACATCAGTATATTATCCCTCCAAATTATGGTAGCTGTGTCTGAGAACAACAATCATTTTTTTTTATATATATATATATTTTCTTCACAATTATTGAACATATTAGTTTTGAACAGTTCAAGAAAATCGATTGAGGTGAAAGTGAGGAAAATGCAAAGCAGCATGGGAAAAAAAATATAATAAAACCCTCAAACAACCCAGAAGCAAGCAAAGGGAAAAAAGTATCAAAAATGTAGCCACTCTTCAACTGTACATTGCAGGATCAATAACAGGGATTTAGACACAGGTCTTTATATGGATTAAAGTCACCTATCAGTAAAAAAATAAATTACAGACCCTTCTGAAACAGCTAGTAAGTCAAAGGACAATAACAGAACTCAACCTATAGAAATCTTAAAAGCCTACGGTCCATTTGAAAGAACCAACCTGATCCAGCAGCACTTATTTATGTGAGCTCCTCAGCATCTCTCTGCGGATCTCTTACGTAAAGAATTCAGCAGGTAGGATTACAGCTCAGAAGAAAACTACAGAACAGGAAAATCTTAGGACCTTCCCCAGTTTGTGCAAGTGGGAAACATCCACCACTTTGCAACACTGCGGGTTTGATCCTGCATTTTTTTTTTGGTCAGAACTTCATTTCATTTTCCGTGTTTCCTCGCAGCGGTTGATGGCACCAAAGGCTACAGCCCGCCTCTTGCTCCCATTAATATGATTATTTCGGAAAGAGAGAAGCCTAGATTTAGAATCTGGGAAAGCAGGAGAAGGAAGAGATAGCATGGAACTTGAATATTTTCTTTGCATTGCATGAGTGAACAAATGGAGTTTAATACTTAAGGTGTTTGCTGTAGAATAGGACATTTTTCAATCTGTAATGTATTACGATGTTTCACAAGTAATGTTTTTACATTTATTCCTTGTCATAGATTTAAGATCAAAAATAGCTTGGTTTGAAACATTCAGCTACTTTACAGAAAAAACTCTTAATCTTTGCTGTCAGGAATAGTACTTTTTTCTTTTTAAATTTCTAATTCGTCATATGTGAATAAGATATGGATTGTTAGAGTAGTCTTTATAGGAATGATCTTAAAGAAATAAGAATTACTATGTTAAAAGTGAACAGCAAACCCCCAAAATGTTTCATCCTAGGTTATTCTTTCTTGATGCACAAGCTTATCCTCACTGCACCTGCTCTTGCGTCTGTTCTATGTATTGGCTACATCCTGATCCCCTGCTCCCTTGACTTCAGTCTGCTGCTTGTGGAACATATTGCTTCAACCCATCAGTGCATAGAGCATTTCAGCTTAAAAAATGTGGAGCACGCTTGCAATGCTGTCAAGGTCAGCTGCAATATTCATATTCTTGAAGTTTAGCATACATTTAAACATATTGATGGATCATACATATGCTCTGAGAACGTAAAAAATGATGAATCTGTCCTGCTTAATACTGCTTTGCCATTGGTAAAGGGACTAAACTATTTGTTTTCTCCCTAGATTTTAGTTTGGCTTTAAGAGCAGCATTGAAGAGAGAGTATTTAAAATTATTCAAAGAAATATTTTCACCTAATTGGCAAGAGCTTGTATTTGTCGAAGTTATTCTGAATGTTGAAGTGCTGTAGTTGACATGGTACAAAGTATGAGTTTCTTTTAATTTTGTGTGGAGAAAGAACAGTTAATGTTTGCTGAGGAGTTGAATATTAAATGTAAAATGTGAACTGCTCCTTATGAAGAAGACTGTCTAGGGGCCAGCTTCAGTGTTTCAGCAAGGCAGCTTGTATAGGTAAAAATAAACAAAGCCATATATAATTTGTTTATTTTATGTTTGTATAAACAAATAAAACTTGAACATGTGATGTAAAAAAATAACAGTTGAATGTGTGGTATATTCAGTAATGTAGCCCTTGTGTAATCATTCCTATGGCAATAGAAAGATGAACAATTTTTAATTTACATATATTTCAGGATTCTTGTTAGTAATGTTGATGCTAAGTCCTCAGGTTAAATACTGAACTGACAGAGAACTTTTGAAGAAACTATTGCTCCTGCCGTATATCATAATAATATTTTATAATAAATAATACTTTGCATGTGCATTTATGATATATTATTCTTTTCCCACCCTCCCCTGTATTTTTCTTCAGGAGAGCTATTCAGAAGTTCACAGGTGGGCTGTGAACTACAAGGAAGCATGTTTTTAACATGCTGAAAGGTCCTTTCAGCAAGAGACTGGTAAATTGTTGATAGTAACTTTGTTAATGCCTTCTGAATTGACAAAGGGTTTTTTATACACAGAAACACACATCCTATTTTTTTTTTTCTATAGAAAGCCTACTATAATTTAAAGGAGGAATTACTAAATTTGAGCATTACTTAACATTTTAATTCTACTTTTCGTGTGCAATTCAAAACCACAAGCAGACTGGACTTCTGAAATAAACAGAGAGAAAAAAATGCAAATATTTTTGTCCCAAAATAATGATAGGCATCACTTTATAAACACATTAGAGAAGTGAAGAATATGGCCTGTGTATTCCTCCTTTTCCCATTAGTACACAGTAAAGCTCTTCAGATCCACAAACAGCAAGGTGTGAATTCATCAGTTGAAAGCTTGCCTGAGGTCTTAAAACCCAGTTCTTTATAAGGTTGACATATATGGAGGCAAGAATAGGGTAAGAATGAGGAAGGAATAGCTGTCAAGGGAAACAGTTACAAGTTAATTACTTGGTGCTTAGTACATAGGAATTGCGTGTTGGAGGGTCAGAGCAAAAGAACGTTGGCCCAGTTTAATACATGGAGACTGGGAAGCTCTAATGTTCAAATAGATAAAGTTAAACCTTTCTATAGTTGCAGCTTCAGACTCTAAGGGTAAAAGTGTCAAAAACTTCTCATTAATTTGGGAACTCAATTTCCATTTTGAATGAAGATTCGCAGGTAACTTCTGAAAGAGGTTTTGAATCGCTCTTTAAAATTTTGCCCTAAGCTTTCTTATGCATTAGTTGTTCCATGAAGAGGAAAAGGATATTAAACTTTTCAATGTGTTTTAAATTCTACTGATGATAATCTCCTGATGACATAATTTTTATAGTTATATTCTGGACATCCTGGACTTTATTGTAATATTGACTAAGAGTAGGTTTTGGTATACTGGAGTTTGGTTATGATTTCATAGGTAAGAAACATAAAAGAGGACTTAGCTCAGAAAAACATCTTTCTTACCCCTTCCATGAATCAGTAAACAAGTGTTTGTCATTATCCCACAGTTAACATTGGTCTCAAGAGTTTGCACTGGGTGGATGTAATCTACTTACACTGTCCGTGCGATAACGGTTCTGAAATATTGAGCCGTAATACAACCACATGTGCTGTCAAAAGGAAAGGATAGGAATAAAGATGTAGATGAATAAAGATCTTCTGAGTAATATATGCCTATTGCAGCCTATACAAAAATCTGTAAATCCCTTCCCAAAACAGATATTGAGTTCCTATCTGCCCTTCCTTTGCCTTGTTGTTACTGTCCCTGTTTTTTTTAAAGCAATAGGTTTCTGTGATAACTGTTTAAGTACAAGAAGCTGATGTGGGGCTGTGATAGTTTAACTTAGCTGGCAGCCAAACAAGACACAGCCACTTGCAGCCCCCCCCTCTTCCCCACCCCCAGGGAATCAGGGAGAGAATTGGAGGGGTAGAGGTGAGGAGACTTGTAGGTTGAGATAAGAACAATTTAATAATTAGAGTAAAATAAAATTAAAATAATAATGATCACAACTATATATATATATGAGTGATGCAGAGTACAAGTGCTCACTGCCCGCTGGTAACAATCCTGGAGGAGCAAAAAGGAACCCCGAAACTGAAATAGCAATCCCGGAAAAGCGAGCCCGGGCGATTCCTGAGAGAATCCCCCCGCTTTCCAGTCAGCCCTGGTTAATATACTAAACATGTCGTAATATAATATGGAATATCTTATTGGCATATCCAACTGTCAGTTCTGGGTTGTACTAACTACTACACTTTTCTTCCCCCTTTCCCCCCTAGTCCTCTGCTCTTGCAAACTGCCCAAGCACAGTGTCCTTGTAGTTATCAACATTCTTCTCATAACAATCCTCACTGAAACCAAAACACAGGGCTTTCTAGCTACTAAGAAGAAAATTAACCCTAACCTAGCAAAAAACCAGGACAGGGGCATATAGTTAATCAGTACTGAATTGGGGATGCAAATGGTGCACAGCATTCATTGTGAAGGAATGGGAACAAATAAATGTAGCCTGCACTGCAGAAAATCAGAACAGGATTGGATTAATCAGCACAGTGTGTATTAGGAGGAGGCCAGGGCAAGCCCAATGCAATTGAATTTCAACATGTCACAGCTCTCCAAGCCAGAGTGTCTGTAATTAAATTCAAAAATCAATGTTAATGCTCAGCTGGGTCACACAGCTCAAATCAGAAGATAATCAGGAAGTGCTGGAAAATTGAAGGTTTCATAAAAATATTCTGTTGACTGTACTGCACTTCATCAATGTTCTTCAGTAATGCTTTTTCAGAACACGAACTACACAGCTGTGTAATACAATTAGAACTGTATGACACTCTGCAAGGACAGGTGTCACTATGCTCATTCATGAGTTTAACAATAGTAGAATAAAATAGGGGAGGAGTAGGGTGCTGCAACCTGCATGGATTGTGAGTTTCCACATTAGAAAATGATGCCACATTGGTACCTCAACTTTTAGCCACCTCTCAGAGCTTGCAGGACTTGGGGCTTTTAGAGTGACATGAATTCCAAGCAGTTCTGAAAGCTGAACACCATGGTCCTGCTATAAGAATTGCATGTTGTATATCATACCTCAAGTGGAAAGAAAATGAGAATCTCCTTACGCATGCTAGTCCTCTGTGAGCGGGATCACATGGGGTGGTATTTATGGCACCAGGAGATGATGATGTCATTAACACTAGCATTCTTTACTAACGTTTCTGTAATGATTTTAGTATAAGTGAGAATATTTCATCAAGAAAGGTTCTGCATGTTGACTGCGTGCAAGGAAGGCTTGTTTGGTAAGACCTATGAGCTGGAGAAGCAATAATTCCTTCCAGGCTAATGTAGGGATTATTTAGGAGTCTGTTCCACTGGTCCCAAAGCAGGATGACTCATCTGGGTTTTTCTTGTTTCACAATCTGCTAAGGTTCGGCCCAAGCTCCGTATAATGCACACACAAGCTTCCTGTAAAATCAGTCATTTTCTTACTTCTCAGATGTGGAGTTTTCAGGCTAGATTTGTGGATCTACGTATGGATTATGAACTGAAAAGTTAAGAAAAGAGTGTATAATTGTATTTCTGATAGCAGATTCAAATCATCTTAAATAAAGCAGACAAATACTGAGCATTAAGATCCTAATACCGTGTCCCTGCTTTCAGTGTGTCTGGCAGCGATGAGCTGGCTGTTGTGCTCCTGTTATAGGAAAGGCATGTAGTAACAGCACTTGGAAACCATTGGGTTCAGGATTGTCACAGACTATTCCTAGGTATATGGAAGGCTGCTTTTGTGTAAGTGCCACAGAAAGGCTGCCACGTGTTATCAGTAAGCGAGTAATAAGGCCTACTATACAAGCACCTCTCCATGGCTTGGAAAATGGGACTTGGAACTGTATGGGGGTGGACTGTCCAAGTGCAAAATCTAAACACAGTGTTTGGCCAGTCTGAAATGCTGGGGATATTCATCATTGAAATCTGCAGCTGGCCACAAGTCCTTCAGACATCCTGAATAAAACATTACAGCAAATAGAAATTTGCCAGTAAGAACAACAGCAAAAATACCCTATTTTCTGATAGTACAAAAATTATATTTCTGATTATGTAGTAGGCATCTTATATTTGGATCCTTTCTGAATTTAGCTTTCTAGGGCTAGAGCAGAGATGTTGTGAGTGCCCTCTGTTCTGACCCATTCTTTCACCCACTCAGCAACTCAGCCGTGAAAAATTGCAGAAGGCTTATGTTAAAACTTCTCAAATTCACAGCTACTTGAAAGGCAGAAGCATCCGAGTTGGCTGGAATTTGGAACGCTCTTGGTTGGGATGTGCCTCCCTTAGAACCACACCCTGAGGTGCCAAGGCAGCGTGAGAAGCCACACGCATGTACCAAGGCAATGCAGGCACATTTCCAAGGGAGCGAGCTGGCATGAGTGTCTGGGCTGACATGACTCTTGTCAACTGCTCAGAGTACTGTGTGCTTCTCTCTCTGATGGTGGCCATACTGAATCAGCACAGAGCACTCCATGACTTCTGTGAGGACTGTAGCAAGTTTTCTTGTCTCTTGTTGGTGTCTTAGTGATGCTCTGGGATAGGGAAAACTGAAATGTAAATGAGAAGCCTAAGTGAAGTACCTGTGTGCACATTTCAGCCTTTGAGCCAGTGGTGATTGATCCTTTCTGTAGAGGAAAAACAACAGTGTGATATGAAAGGAAAAAGTTCTTGTTCTGTAAAATCTTACCCTCCAGCTGAACCTGGAAGATGTGATCAGCTTGCACATCTGCCAGCAGCTGCAAGTATATCTGACTAGTTAACTCCTACAGACCCTACACGTTTCCTACAAATCAAACAGTTCTCATAACCAGATGCTTCTTTTACCTTCCGTTTTGGTTTCATTCTCATCTGTTGTGTTTTTTCATTGCTTGCGTAGGTCTCATTGTTGATTTGATTTTTCCTTGCCTCCTAGCGTGTTCTCATTTGTTATCTTCAGTTTTTTTTGGCATTTGTATTGGTTAAATTACATTCTATCTCTGACGTTCCAGGCTGTTTGCACATAGTTGCATGATCTGGTTCATCTCTCTGCATGCTCCTCTATCTTTTATTCACTCTGGGTGGTCCTCAATGTTTGCAGCTCTATCAACCACTATTTCAAACGTCAAGCTCAGTTCATGTTGTACAAAACTTTTTCCTTCTAATATTTGCTCTGCTAATTCTTGGGCACATTTTTAGAAAAAAAGAGCAGTTGTCCTTTTCACTTTCTTTTGTGTCTGGCTTATTGTAGCATTGCTGCAGTACTTTTATTGCCTTGAACAAGTAGTAATTACTTTATTCATGTTTTAGTCCCATAATGAACTTGACCTCATGTATACAGGTACTAATCTGTCTAACCCATTTACTTTACTCATGTTTTTTTAGGAAGTGCCTTTTCTGCATAATCAAAACCCTCAAGGCTTCCACAAGGAAGTGGAAGAGGTAGTTAATACCCGTCTTCAGAATTGACCTGTTAGGACACAATCTGACAAAACTAGAGACTAGTTACAATTCAAGCATTTTCAATTTATCTACCTCTCCCTATTTCTTCATCCTGCTTTTCTTACACAGAGCTGGTAATTTTGCAGTAGTTTCTTAAAAGAAAAGAAAAGCAACTCATACTGTATCTGTTGGTACTCAGTAGTCTGCTGAGCTTTACTGATCTTTATTTTCTTTTCATCTCAGCAATGCATTCAGAAATTGGGCCAAAGATTTAGACATCACAGACTGACTGATACCTACAAAGGCTCTGTGATGAGCTGAGAAGACCCTAAAGCCATAAGACATAACTGTAAATTTTACACTAACTAGAAAAACTTGACTCTGTATTTTCTGTCTTCTTGACTTTTAACTCCTTATTGAAGTAATATCTTTGTTGTTTGTGCTGTCTGTATTTGCATCACATTAACAAACAGTTTTTAACAAGGTGCCTCAAATAACTGTGGTCATGCATTCATTTTAGTTTAAACATGCCTTACTTATAAGTGCTTGATTCTGAACATTATATTGGCTTTATGTAAGTCAGGAGGATATTCATTAAAATAAACTGATCTTTATCTTTGTAATTAACAGTGACCATATCCAGGGCTAAATAAAAGTAAGTAAAATATTAATAGCACAAGGTGATGTAGCAATACCAATGTAAGTGAGGAACTTGAGGAGCTACAATAAATAAATACTGCAACTGGTTTGTGAATTGCAACCTATAATACATGCTAATAAAAGCTGACATCTCCCAGGAAAGTTAAAATGTTACCTAGGATCAGTCAGTGTTGACATTTGTCCTGATCATACAGGTCAACTGAGATCCTGTTTTAAATTGCACAGGGTAGCTCAGGTGTGTTCAAACACAGATGAATAAACTTTATGAGTGAAGGGCTTTGAAACTGCACAACACACTACATAAGCTATCGTGCTATTGGCAACGCATCCATTAATAGGTCTTTAACTAGGGCACCATGTTTTAGCTAGCAGTACAATTTATCATTCCTTGTGTATTAGGAATATTCTCATTTTTCTCAGGCATGGAAGCCTACTGTTCCACAAACTCTCTCTTAGGGACTCAGTCTAACTGGAACAACTGGATGGAGCTGGTTTTCTGCAGAATAGCAGAACAGTTATGTGCTGATTCGTAGGCGCAAAATAAAGTAATAGCAACTCTGCCGTATTTCCACGGCCTTGGTCCCATGGCAAAGCTGTGTATATTTGAAATGTAGGAGACAGGATGGAGTGTAGACGTCTGAGGTGGGGGAGACAGACCTTTTAAGGGTCGTGAAATGAAGTTTTGTGGTAGATGTGAAATCCCCTGTGTGAACAACACCTGGGCACTCTGGAAGCAGGTAGAAGCGAGGAGGCAGCAGTTCTTCAGCACTATTTAACTGGCCTTATTCTAGGTGCTACCAAGGAATTGTTTGGTTTTAACCCCCAATGCTGTTCACAGATTGTTCATGGTAAAAGAATAAGGAGATTTACTAAGCAAATGATGTGTCTGTGTACGTGAATTCTGCTACTAAAGCGTAAGATGCAATTCTATAAATGGGACCCATGGTATTTCAGTGTGCCTTTCTCTTAGCATCTCACTACTCATAGGTTACTTGGCTCCCTGTGGGTTCTTCCCGTTTGCAGTATCCTTAATGTGGGGTGTTACAGCACAAAGAGAGTGGTTATTATAACACAAGTGATAATAGGGTTGATTAAAAGTACAGAAGAAATTATTTGTGAAGGATAATTTACATAACAGAAATGATCTTAAGCCCTCATATTGTTTTATACATGTGAAATATTAATCTGTGTCTTGAAACTGCTGCTCTTACGTGTTCTTTGTAACTTGTGTTTACCAATCAACAAGCTGAGGAGCAGTGTGAGTGCTTACGGGTTCTGCTGATGCCCCCATGTGGATGTCTGGCTGGAGAACTCTAGTCTGCAGTTGAAGATGCTTGAGTTTTAGTGTTAATTAAATAATAATTTATTTCTGTAATATCCATTAATGGGCAAAAAAGTTTGACTATGTGGGTTACCAAAAGTATTTTTGAACTATGTTTTCCATTGTCTATGGAATAGTGCTTGACTATCCCTTTTTTGTATCTAGCATTTGAAACTATTGTTGAGATATTGGGAATAGCGTCACGCTAACCAGTTTAGTTATTTTTGTGGGATTCCTGAGACCCAACAATTTTTCATTCCATTATTAATGTTCTAATAGTAGCTGTGTAGGCCTAATTGGTTTGCCAACATGGAGTAACCTAAACCTCATACACTGATTTTTCTGTCCCTGTGGATGAAAATGATTATATTTTAACTATCTGAGAGTCCACCTACACCCCTGAGTCACTGAAATTTAGTGTAGAGATGCTGGAACTTACTTTAAATGTGACAGCTCAGTTGCTGTGACCTTGCTAGTTAGTGGCAACAGACACCTCAGGAGGGGCTGATTTGTCTTGCTTCTTGTCGGGTAAGTTAACTTGCACAAAGGTCTTCAGTGTAAAGGTCGTCTTAACACTGACCTATGTTTTTTTAGTGTTCCTTACATTATAGACATCAAAGAAGATTTCAAAAGGCAATGACAGACCAGGTGAGCATAATAGTAGTGTAGGGCCGCAGCTGTGCTGAAGCAGCTGTTCCTGTTGACCAGATAAACGCTCTCACCTTGTGGCTGGGGCACTCAGGGAACCCAGGTTCTGGTTCCTGTTCCAAAGACCCCATGGACTTTTCTAATGATACGGAAAAAGCCTTCTGGTGTTGGAGGGTCTTGGCACCCAGCATGCCCCACTTCCCACACAAGTGTCTTGACCACTAATTTAAAACTATGCTGCCAGGGTTAATGGACAGGTAGCAGAGTTAAGTTTGTGGCTTTCACAGTTACTTTTTGGTCCTACATACTTAAGTTCTGCTAAGTCAGGCACTTACCTTTTTTTGTACCTCTGTCATGCACTGAGATTTTCAAATACAACTACACAGTGTAGATATCTAAGTACTTTTCAGAGTTAGGCTCTTGCATTATTTGAGTGTGTTTGAAAAATTGGTCCTAGGTCTCTGACGGTAAATGGACAATGATAACTCCTACTCCTTTGAACTTGTATGTCTTATAAAACAAGAAGTATTTTCTTTGCTCAGACATCTTAGTTGTGGAGCAAATAGATTTGATTTCCTATCTAATATGAAAATTTTGAAATACCTATTTCATTTTGTTCCTGATACTATTTGATCTTACAATCATTGGACTTGTATACAGTGGGAAATTACAGTTGTTAGAACCTGCTAATTAACATGATTAACTGAGCATGTAGTGCAGATAAGGACATTTGTTTGATCTCATGATAGTTGGTCACTGCTTACATTAAGTGTTTCTCTAGGCTGGAGATTTTGCCTCTGACTAAATCAAGTAACAGATTGCTAGTTAAGCTAGATGATGCGAGTGTAAACGGTAGCCAAAGTGCTCCAGCGTCATTTGTGCTTATGTAACTCACACCAAGTATGTGCCACTGTTTTGTTCATAAGTTATTTGAGATTTTGTACACAAGAGCTGAAGGACCAGAAAATCCCAGTGCTTGTAAATGAACATATTTCTTACCATTTTCGATCTTGTTTCCTGTTTGATTTTTATTAGGAAACTGAATTTATCTGACAGACTGAGCCCTGGAGTGTTTAGTCATGCCTTTCCTTTGCAACAGATGACAGAGACCGTACCTTTTACTCTGCTTTTACACATTCAATCTTTTAGAAACATCTAGAGACCTTTATAAGATTTGTTTAATGCCTTGTGGTTGATAGCTGATCAATACTCTGATCTGCATTGTTTAAGCTTGCATTTTGGATTTCAGTTCTAGGATTGCTGGCCTATACTATTACCTTGCATTTTTCACTTACTTACCTCTAAAAGAAACTTCTTTATATTCTTTATGATGTCTAAAAGATAACACCTGAAAAAATGCAAACTAGAATAAAGGCATGAGGATCCACACTCTTTTACACATTTTAAATTAGATTGTGCTCATAAAGTGATTATTTTCAATAAAAATGTTTACTTTCTATTTATACTGAAAGCAGACAGATTGCATGGCATAAAATATTTAAAATAGTCTACTTATTTCACCTGTAAACATAGATAACCCAGGATCTTTTCTGATTACAAAATATGAACACTAATAATGTGAATGGATAAATGTATCTAAAATAATTACGGTTATTTGGCTAAACAGCCATTATCTGCTTCCATTTGTAGTACTGATATTCACTAGAAAATGGATTTACAAAAACTGAAGTGCTAAAATAGCTTAGAAGAAGATTTTGTCACTTTAGTCATAAAGGACAGTTACCACCTTACTCAATTTAGTCTAAAATAACCCTAGCTGTATTTTAGTAGAGAAACTCAGACAAACTGGAGAATATAAGCAAATTTAAGCAAAAGTAAAGCCTAGTATATCCAGTTTTTATTTTTCTGTGTGTATATTCTTTTTCTTCTAGGAAGAAAACAAAAAAAACTTTAGTAGTCAATCACCTTTTAAGCCACTTTTCTTCAAATCTTATAAAGCTTTTTTCTATTTTAGTTTCCTCAGTCTTTTTTTAGCTCCGTCTTGCTTTTTGTTATAGCTCTGTAATATACTTTGGAACAGGACATGTTGTATCTGTGTGTAAGAAGTGAAAATTTCTATGCCTAAGTAAAGAAGTTACTGATGCCCACTTCTGAAAACAAGTTACAGCTCTCAGTTTATTGATAATTTAAGACGGTGGATACAGAGGTTACAGTAGGCATTCCACAAATAAGTACTTCCAGTGCCTGAGACCGTGTGTTTCTTTGGTCCATTGTCAAGGACTTGAGCTAAGCTGATACAGCTACAGAGAACAGGACAGCTGGGAATTTGGGACATCACATGTGATGATGGTGGGGCAGGTGGGTTTACGCTGCATGAGGCAGGTGTTTTGTGACCTGAGAACTTCTGGTTCAGTGTATGATGACTGGGAAGTTGTTCTAGACATAAAAGAACTGATGCCAACCTCATGTTACGTGGGTTTTATGTTGGTAAAATCCATAAACTTCTGTAGACTCACACCTGATTTGCTGCAGCATGCCAGTAGATGAAGTTGAAGAAGAAACAAATTTCAAAGTGAGTGCAACTGGGCCAGGCAAAAGCTTGTAGACCAAATCTAGGCCAAGTCGTAGAGCAGAGTCTTGAAAGCAAAATATAGAAACTCAGGTTCCTTCTTTCTCTCTTTGATGTGTGCTCAGTAGTTTTGTGAGTGGCTAACGAGCTCTGTGTAATGCTGCCAATATTGAATGCTGCTGATTTTGCACAGAATTACAATATATGACCCACTGAAAGGATCAGTCTGAAGAAGAAATAATAGCAAAGAGGATAAGCAGCTCAGGCATTCATCTTTGTACAGTATTGCTGGGTATTCACCTTGCTTTTGACCTTGGCATAATAGTTGAAGTAATTAATGTATATGGCATATACTGCAAGTGATGAAAGCATTCAAAAGGGATTTTTCTTCAGTGTGGTTTAAAGAATGCAGTCATGGCACTCCCTGAATCTGGGTAACAAGCATCCTCGCTTAGTTTACAATTGTATTTGTCAGTATTTCTGAGTTTGTAATTTTAAGTTAAAATTCTATAATTATTAGTTGATTATTTCAGTTTCTTTTAGAGACAAATGAAATCCTAGGTGATTTCAAAAAAGGAATTTCACACTAGCAAAATGGGAAGGAAGACATTTATAGACTGGAGCAAGTTCAGTGTGGGGTCCCCAGGGAGGTCGGGGACTGAAGCTCTTGCCCTGCAAACAGACTGAACAAGTGGGGCTGGTTCAGCCCTGAAGAAGAGACAGCTCTGGGAGGACCTAACAACAGCCACCCAGTACCTACAGAGGGGTGATCAAGAAGACAGAATCAGGCTCTTCGCAGTGGCACATGTTGTTAGGACAGGAGACAACAGACACAAGTTGCAACAAGAGAAGTTCAGACTGGATATAGGGAGAAACTTTCTTCCTGTGGGGCAGTGGTGCAGGCTGCCCAGGGAGGCTGTGCTGGCTCCGTCCTGGAAGGTTTTGAGTCCAAACTGGACATGTCCCTGAGCAACCTGGTGTGACCATGAACATGGCTCTGCTGTGAGCAGGAGGTTGGACTGGAGACCTCCTGAGCTCCCCTTTAGCTTGGATTAACCAATGATCATATGATCCTGTATTCACATTGTGTATATAAACCAGGGCTCTGACCTGCTGAATCACCTGTCGTTGACTGTATGTCCCAAAATTTCATTTGAAAAATAAAATGGGGTTCTTCAAACTCACTTCCATGTGCTTTCTAAAGGAAGGAGAGGCTTGCATTACTGCAAACACAAAGTGATTAGCTGTGAGAGTTTGAGCATTGATCAGTTGTATCTTTGTAACTAAGTTCTATTCCTTGTCCAGTTGAGAGGTTCAGTTAATAGTAATGAAGTATAATCTTATAAGACTAGTTTGGTGGATTTCGGAATTTATTTTTTTTAATTGGAGTTTTATTTTTTCCCTCTTCGAATAATAGCAGTGTTAAAGGTTTTTTATTGTTATTTTTGTGAACTGGGATAATTTTATAACTTTTCCACTGAGTTATTATGCAGACATTTAGTGTAACAGCTTGGGGAAGGCTAGATTAGGAAGTTGGGTTACTCCAGTCATACTTGGACTTTCCTAGCTGTGAGAGTCCTGCTTTAACACAAGGCAGTGGACAGTCATAAAGGTCAGGATTAGGAATGCCATGGCCCAGGCTTGCTAATGAAATAGGATTAATGTGAGTCCAAAGACAGATTGGATATATTCAGTGTGGATTCAGTGTGGCTCCTTAAACTACTTCCCACACGTTAAACTGTACCTCTTTGTACACTGTAAAGGTATGTCTTTGCATATGTTTCAAACCAGTGTGACACGGTATAGTTATAGAAATATGTATAAAAATGTGATCTCATAACTCTCATTAAAGGCTGGATTTGTTTTTTACAGATTCATTTTCACTTCTTAGTTTGTTTCAGTATCCTGCTTTTTATAGTAGGGCAATGAGCTGCTTGTCTTTTGTTCCCACAGTGTGTTCAGTCCGTCTTCTAGATCCACTTCAAATCGGTGGTTCACAATTTGTGGACCCCCTGGATTCCTTAAAGCAGTAAAAATTTTAGGCTTTTTAAGAAAGTTCTGATGTTCCATGCCTAGTTATCTCTCTCGGATTCTGCAGAGGGAACTGCTGGACGCCTGTGGTCTTGCTTGGACCAGTACAGTGCGGATTTGAAAACCACTGCCAGATCTAAATTTTTTAAATAAATGGATCACTGTTGGACTTCACATTTCCCAACAGATTTTGATGTGTCCTTAATACCAAGCTTTCAATTTCCACTTATGAGTGCAAAATTTTTACTGTTTAACGTGGTACTATTGTAAAGCAAATATAGACCATTTGATTCAGCTGCATGGTCTGCCAATATCCAGGCAACCTCAGTTTTTAATCTCTACTATGGACCTTCTGCTTACTGCTGCCTCTCAGACACCCTGGTGCTCTTGCACTGGTGACCCCATGTGCAGCTTGCCTTTTCCTTTTTATACTGTGAAACTGCTTGCACGATTTGGCCTGCTTCCATAATCTGACTGGAGGTTAAAAGGATGTGATTAGTCCCTAAGTTTAACCCTTTACAGCCTAAAAATTATTTCACATAATTAAGTTTCAATAATTTTTCAAACAGTAAATGAGGAAAAAAATATTTTTGCAAACAACAAAGATTATAAGTGGTAAGGGACACCGAAATCTATCTGAAATAAAACAAATAATATTAAAGAAATACAATTTAGCATTCTTTCATTTGCTTCCCATCTTTGCTGCTATACATTTAAAATTAAGTGTAAGATCTCAGTATAATTCAAATGACTATGTATGTATGTATTCAAAAGACGTAAGTAGGAGTAATAACTTTCATAGTACTAAAATAGTTGAAAAAATTAGATAAGCTTTCAGGCACCTAAAATAGAAGCCCCAAACTTTAAAGCTTACTACAAGTTGAGAACAATTGCTGAGAGATTAATTAGATTTTTAATAGTTAGACCATCTCTGAAAGAAAGTTAGTTGACAGCAGTTCAGTTAAGGTGATTCTAGTCATTAGAGAGGAAAGAGGGGTATTAAGTTGGCGGCCTCTTAGGTAAAAGAGAGAAATAAGTAGTTTATAGTTTGTGAAACCAGAAGTTAGTTGGAGCTGCTAGAACATGCTATGAAGTCAATTCCTTCCACTGAATCTGTGCTCTTGCACACACATCGTTCAGATCTTCCTAGGCTGCCTAGCATTAGAGCCATTGTCTAAATAGCAGCTCTTGCCTCATTTGCTGTTAAAACAGAAATGTGCAGTCTGTAATAGGTTCTTGCAGTTGACACATCTCTCATATCTGGCATAATCAATCAGTGAGTCAACTGGGCTCAAATCCCATCAAATCCTATCCCACCCATTTTGTCATTTGCTTAGCTTCCAAAGGATAACTGGGTATTACTTGTGTAGACAGTTCCTAGCTTCAGGACTCTGAGTCACTCCTGTTACCTTCCATACCTCCCTGTGGAAGTGTCCAGGCTGTTCAAGTTGCTCTGCGCTCTGCAGCTACTCCAGTGAGTCCCCAGGTCACTTGCCTCCTGCCTTCCTTCCTTTCTCTAGGCTGGCAAAGTCAGATATGGGTAGTGCTAGCGGCATAAATGCACTATATTTCTGTCTGATCATCAGTGATAGCCTGATGTACTCATAGAAAAGAGGGATCCTCAGCCACCTGTGCTAAATTACTTTGTCTATGATAATTTACCCATGCCTTACCTTTGTATCACAGAGCAAATCTGCCATTTCTATGTTGATTTGAGTAGTTTGACCTCCTGACTTGGTGTGGTCATTTAACCACAGGTGGGACCATGCGGTCCTGCACTCACTCCCCCCACCCAGTGAGATGGGATGGGAGTCACAACAAAGGGGTCATGGAGTTAGGAATGAAGGACAGGGACGGCTCACTCAGCAGTTATGGTCACAGGCAAAACAGACTCAACTTGGGGAAGAAAAATCAATTTAATTTGTTGCCATTCATCCAAGTAGCACAATGAGACATAACAACCACATCTTGCAACACCTTCTCCCCACCCCTCCCTTCTTCCCAAGCTCAAATCACTTTGCTCCTGATTTCTCTACCTCCCTGCTCTGCAAGCGGCACAAGGGACAGGGAATAGGGATTGCTGTCAGTTCACCTCTGCTGCTCTTCCTGGCAT